>NC_079435.1:62429359-62454359 GCF_903798145.1 Danio aesculapii | reverse complement strand
GTAGTACGCTGCGGTGCAAAATTCAAGCTTGGTGAACTCTGACTTGCGAAATCGCATCACTTGACTGCATGAGACCAATCGAGGATCAAAACAGGACCTCTCTGGACAGAAATGTAAAACATGGAGCAATCGCTCGCTTCTTTAAATGTCTAATCATCTTGTTTATTCCTGCCCCTTTTCGCAGCGCCGCACGACAGAATTTCGCACACACTGAAGCTGCGGTCACACCAGAGTTTCTGTAAAGCTACGGTCACACTGGGCATTTCCTCCCATTGACTTCCATTCATACGCACACGAATGCATCAGATCGGAAACGCAGGGTCATGCGTTAAGTTTAGCAGGTGCAAAGTTCAAGCTTGGTGAAGTCTGACCTGCGAAATCGCATCACTTGACTGCATGAGACCAATCAAGAATCAAAACAGGACCTCTCTGGACAGAAATGTAAAATAAGGACCAATCGCTTGCGTTTTTTAATGTTTATTTATCTCGTTTAATCCTGCCCTTTTTCGCAGCGCCGTACAACAGAATTTCACAAGCTCAAACTCTAGTGTGACCGCAGCTAAACTCTAGTGTGACCGCAGCTAAACTCTGGTGTGACCGAAGCTAAACTCTGGTGTGACCGCAGCTAAACTCTGGTGTGACCGCAGCTAAACTCTGGTGTGACCGCAGCTTTTTATTGTCCTTGCCGACAATCACACATTGTTTGAGGGGTGGTGGTGCAAGATCAATAAATATTTTATACATTAAACACACATCAGTATAAGATAAGAAACTGTTTAATGTAAGTTTCTTACTTTATGACATTTTAATAACATTAAATATTTTCAAACTCATGAAGTTTAGCTGTCTTTAAAAAAAAATAGTCATACCTGAATGTGTTTTAATATGGTACTCCCTAAAGCACAACCCTGCTCCTGAAGATCTGCCTTCCAACACTGATCAAACACACCTGAACCAGTTAATTAGGACCTGAGCAGCACTGTAATTACAGGCAGGTGCTTGATATGGGTTGCAACTGAAATCTGGAGGGAGGTACATATTGCTAATATTGCTTAAAGGGGCTAATAATATTGACCTTAAAATGGCTTTAAAACAATTAAAATCTGCTTTTATTCTAGCCGAAATAAAACAAATAAGACTTTCTCCAGAAGAAAAAATATTAGAGGAAATACTGTGAAAAATTCCTGCATCTGTTTAACATTATTTGGGAAATATTTGACAAAAAACCCACAGGAGTGTGTATTAATCTGACTTCTACTGTATATTTATGTTTCATTAAGCTCTAAACTGAATTTATTTAATCTACAAAATACTGTTGAGTAATTCAGTGTCCAGTTCATGCCATCAGAGTAAATCCTGTGTGTATTAATGAGTGTTTCTTCCCTCTCTCAGCAGTGAATCTGATCTGGGATCAGTTTTCAGCTCTCTGTGTGCTGGTTGATTGTCTCTCAGTGTTCTTGTGTCTGCGAGGATCATGTTCAGCCTGTGATTACTGACTTGAGAGGGTTTGTTTTGAAGGTTAACACAGGTTAATGAACACACTGGGACGTGCTCATTTCTCCAGGCTCTTAAAGAGACAGTCAGCGTTTTTTTTTAGCTGGATTAATTAATTAACTAGTTAACGAGAGTGTGTGTGGGTCGTTCACTGAACACACGGGACACACTTCATGTGCTCAGAGACAGAGCCTCTAGAGGCCTGACTCACACACACACACACTGAAACATACACACACACACTTGCAAATACATATACAGTACATGTACGTACATGGACTCAAACACGTGCGCAAACACACATACACGCACATGAACTCACTCACAAACACACAAACACACACACACGCAAACACATATACACACACAAGCACATGCAGTCACATACAAACACACAGATAGACACACACACACATACTCACACTCACGTTTACACCACTGAGCCACCGTGCCACCCCACCACAGCACCTACAACAATTTAAATGAGTTTTTAGCCAAAATAAAACATTCAGGTTCCTCCAAAAGGGAAGTTATTATAGTAAATGCTGTCCTTGCCGTGTTAAATATGAATATAAGAGCTCATCAGTTTGGTCTGTATATACTGTACGATCTTCATTGCTGAGACTCTTTATTGCTCTTTCTCTCTGTGTTTAGGTCTTCCTCGTGTTTCTCTGGGATTGAATTTCTCAGGCTCCGCCAAGAGGCTTTGGAGGCTCCAGACGCGACGCTGCACGCTCATGCATGATAACCCGGCCAGAGGGAAACCCGAAACGCAGCTCTGGAATGAGGGAAAGAAGCTTTGGGAGATCCAGAGCAGCATTCCAGCGCGGGTCAGATGCATTACAGGACGGGACCGGCCCGCAGACGGGATGTTTGCTGAGGTTTGGATGGAGCTGCGGACCACCGGCACTTCTGCAGGCCAAACTCATGTTTATTCAGACCTTTGTGAAGTCTGACGCTGCGAGATTCAGTCAGCGGAGGAACAGCGGATCAACAAAAGGAGAAACACACACTTCAGCCTGGAGGAGAACACTGGATGAGTGAAAGATATGAGGAGTAACACACAGACACACTAACACACACAGATAAACTGTAAATTTAGGGCGAGAAAAACAATCTGTTAGGGCGGGGATTTTAGTCATTCAGGGCGTGGCTATCAGTCATTTAGGGCGAGGCTATCAATCATTTAGGGCGGGGCTATCAGCCATTTAGGGTGTGGCTATTAGTCATTTGGGGCAGGGCTATCAATCATTAAGAGTAGGGCTATTAGTAATTTAGGGTGAGGCTATCAGTCCTTTAGGGTGGGCATATCAGTCATTCAGGGCGTGGCTATCAGTCATTTAGGGTGGGACTATATATCATTTGGGGTGGATATCAGTATTTTAGGGCGTGGCTATCAGTCTTTTAGGGCAGGGCTATTAGTTTATTAGGGTGGGGCTATCAATCATTTAGGGCAGGGCTATAAGTCGTTTGGGCGAGGCTACCAATCCTTTAGGGTGGGGTTGTCAGTCATTTAGGGCAGGACTATCAATCATTTGGGGCGGGATTATCAGTCCTTTAAGGCGGGGCTATCATTCATTTAGGGCGGGACTATCAGTCATTTGGGGCGGGATTATCAGTCCTTTAAGGCAGGGCTATCAGTCATTTAGGGCGGGACTTTCAGTCCTTTAAGGCAGGGCTATCAGTCATTTAGGGCGGGACTATCAGTCCTTTAAGGCGGGGCTATCAGTCATTTAGGGTGGGACTATCAGTCCTTTAAGGCGGGGCTATCAGTCATTTAGGGTGGGACTATCAGTCCTTTAAGGCGGGGCTATCAGTCATTTAGGGTGGGACTATCAGTCATTTACATGGTCTGATTTTGATTAACATAAAGATTAGGATTGATAGAACAAGCATTTCTTTTCTATTTTAATAGTGCATTAACTTTAAACAGAATAACTGTTCTCTTTAAGAAAATTAGCACAATGTGTCCTTGAAAAATAAAAGTAAATTTAGATTTTATGTGTACCTTAACTTAAAAACTACAGACATTAAAAAAGCAACAAAAGAAAAACAAAAAAACATCAAAATAAAATGTATATTAACACAGCTCTGCTAAAGTCAGCGTGAGTGACGTATATCCAACTGTAGCAGAATATTTATAGAGGCAGGGCTTATATTTGACCATTAAACTTCAGCAAACTAACTGTTGGAGGGGCGCGACCAAGCATATTTTACCCAATCAGAGAAGGTCTGCTGCTGTAGAGTGGAAGCAAATGGTCAGCTTTTGATTAAAGACTACCAAAACAAACTTTTTTTAATAATTGTCTGTTTTATTTTTACAGTGGACTAACTTAGAACACATTCATTATTTGCTTTCAGCATAATATATTAAAGGATATTATAATAGCACTGGTAAAATTCACCATGAACTTGAAATGTCAGTATGATGATGTATTTTAAACTCAAACGGAATATTGATTATAGGGCGGGGCTTATATTAGCCGCCTCTCGTCAACAGATGGAGGGGGCGTGGCTAAGCATATTTCACCCAGAGCAGAACCAGATAATCAGATTTTGAGTTCAGAAATAAAACTGCTGCGTTTCTGTGCACAGATGCAGGAATGTGTGTGTGAGTGTGTGTGTTAATCGTCCAGCATCATGACATCATCTGTTGCACAAGTGTGTGATTATTTGCAAAAATGTGTGTGTGTGTGCGCATGTGTGTGGGTTGATGCGAGATGGATTGCAGCTCTGTGCTGGCGTGCAACTAATCAATTATTCAATTATCCCAACCAAAGGAAGTATTTCACAATATTCCCCAGAGTGGGATAAAGATGTTAAACTCAGGAATAGTAACTTGAGCGAAGGGAGTGACTCCGGGACAAACAAACTCTGTCATATTTTGGTGGAGTTTGGTATGAGACGACCATCTGAAATATTTGATTATCGCTGCTCATGAAGTCATATCTCAATCCGTCCAGAAGACTCTGCTATGAGGACATTATGGGATGTTTTTCGGGTGTCGTAACCAATATTGATATGCATGTGGACAGATGTGAGCATGTGTGGTGTTGTGCAATATCATATGCAAGTTTTATTTTAAATGCACCTACAAGTCAGTCATACGGGTCAATATATGATATCTGAATAGTTATTGGATCTGAAGAAATAGTAATGAAGTATTACAAATTAGAATTCTGTGAATAACATGTACAGTGTTATTTATATATGAATTTTCAGCATTATCACCACAGTCTTCAGTGTTTATGCTCTGCAGAAATCATTACAATATGAGGATTTTTTGATCAAGAAACATTTCTTCTTCTTCTTCTTCTTCTTCTTCTTATTATTATTATTATATTATTATTATCAGTGTTGTAAACACGTTTGATTTAATGAACGCATCCCTTGCAGTATAAAAATCTTACCGAAATGTAAAAAAGGTTTCTACATTAAATATTAAGCAGCACAGATAATAATGAAAATGCAGCATTAAATCACAGTAATAAATTATAAATAAACAAATATTCAAATAGAACACACCTAATATATATATATATATATATATATATATATATATATATATATATATATATATATATATATATATATATATATAAATAAATAAATTTTGCCTTGGTGAGCATAGTAGACTTCTTTTGCATAAGAAAAATAATAGAACAAATTATAGAAATAATTTAATAAAAATAAAAAATAAATAAAACAATTAACAAAAACTAGACAAAACATAAATAAAAAAATGAAATGAAATTTAAATTAAATTAAACTAAACTAAACTAAAATTAATTAATTCATTCATTTATTTTCTTTTCGGCTTAGTCCCTTTATTAATCAGGGGTCACCACAGTGGAATGAACCGCCAACTGATCCAGCATATGTTTTACGCAGCGGATGCCCTTCCAGCTGCAACCCATCACCCATTTAGCTTACCCATTTCCCCTATAGCGCATGTGTTTGGACATTAGGGAAACCGGAGCATCCGGAGGAAACCCACACCAACACAGGGAGAACATGCAAACTCCACACAGAAACACCAACTGACCCAGCCGGGACTCAAACCAGCAACCTTCTTGCTGTGAGGCGATTGTGCTAACTAAATTAAATTAAATTAAACAAAATTAATTAATTAAACAACGCAACACAGTGCAACACAGTGGTTAGCACTGTGTCCTCAGAGCATGAAGGTCACTGGTTCGAGCCCCATCTGGCTCAGTTGGCGTTTCTGTGTGGAGTTTACATGTTCTCCCCGTGTTGACATGGGTTACCTCCTGGTGCTCCGGTTTCCCCCACAGTCCAAACACATGCGCTATAGGGGAACTGATCAACTAAATTAGCTGTAGTGTATGAGTGGGTGTGTGAATGTGTGTGTATAGTTGTTTCCCAGTGTTGGGATGCAGCTGAAAGGGCATTCACTGGGTAAAACATATGCTGAAATAGTTGGCGGTTCATTCCGCTGTAGCGATCCCTGATAAATAAGGGACTAAGCTGAAGGAAAATGAAATGAAACATCACAACACAAAAATTTATCTAAACTAAAGTAAATAAATCGTAGGTCAGGTTCAGCTCAGAGATCTGCATCATTCAATATTCAGTTTAAGAACAGACTGATAGCTCACACATGAGAGATCAGCATTATGTCCTCTGTTTTGAGGGAATTGTAATCTGAGTCCAATCAATAAAGGCTTGTTCAGGCTGGAAACACTCAGCTGTTAATGGACTGTCACACACGCACACAGCATCACTCATGTGCATCCCAGTAAACACAGATGCTGCCAGAAAAACATGGATTTCAGCAGGATTGAACTGAGATTATCAGATTCTGGAATGCACATTATAACCAGGGCTTTTTCTGAACATGATCGGTTTACTATATATGCTCCAAAGTCATTTTTTAAAATTATTAAAATAAAAAAAATCAATCAATCAAACAAACACATAATTATTTATTGCAATTATTATTTAATTATTTATGAAACTTAAATTTCTTTAAAATAAATAAAAATAAATAAAAGCATAAAGCAATTAATAAAAAAAATGTCTAAAGATTAAAAATAAACAAAACAAATAAACAAAAATCTAATTATTTTAGTTGGTTCAATCCGCTGTGGTGACCCCTGATTAATAAAGGGACTAAGCAGAAAAGAAAATGAATGAATTAAAGGAAAATGAATAAATGAGTAAATAAATATAAAATAAAGAAGAATATAATTAAATAAATAAAATGACATAAATAAATAAAATAAAATACAATAAATAAATGAATGAATAAATAAATAAAACAAAATTAATGAAATAAAATAAAATCAAACAAAACAAAACAAAATAAATAAATAAATAAATAAAATAATTAAAATAAATAAATAAAATAAAATACATTAAATAAATGAATAAATAAATAAAACAAAATTAATGAAATAAAATAACACAAAACAAAATAAATAAATAGATTAAATAAATAAATAAAATAATTAAAATAAATAAATAAATAAAATAATTAAAAGAAATAAATAAATAAAATAAAATTATTAAATAAATAAAATAAATAATATATAATTAAAATGAACAAAATAAATAAAATAACATTAAATAAATAAAATAAAAATGATTTAAAAATATATAAATAAAATAAAACTAAGTAAGTACCATGAATAAATGAACAAATAAATAATTAAAATAAACAAAATAACATTAAATAAATAAATAAATAAATAAATAACTCAGTGATGAGTTGCAGCTGGAAGGGCATCCGGTGCGTAAAACATATGCTGGATAAGTTGGTGGTTCGTTCCGCTGTGGCGACCCCAGATCAATAAAGGGACTAAGCGGAAAAGAAAATGAATGAATAAAATAAATAAAACAAATAAATAAAGCATAGATATAATACAACGTTGTATATATAATCTTTAAAAAAAACTAACTGACACATCTAAAGTGAACACCCTGATAACCGCCATGCAGATATATCAGTCACCCCAAATGAGCAGCAATGTCATAAAAACCATATAAAACCATCTAGAATACACACTACATAACCACAGAATCCACCCTAGCAACCATCCAAACCCCCTAGCAACCAGAATCCACCCAGTGTTGTAATGTAATGTGGACCTTTCATGAAGCTGCTTTAGAAGGATAATAATTGCGAAAAGCGCTGCACAAACTGATGTGGAGGACCTTTCACCTTGCATACAGCTGAAGCTCAACACGCTCATCCAAGTTTATTTAGTCACGCAGAGAAAGTTCAGCCAACATTCCTGCTTTCCCAGAGGAGCGGACGCTTTGTCTACAGCACGAGCTCAATAATGACAACACAACAACAGAGCAATGCAGACACGCTTTCAACACTGCTGCATGGGAGAATTACTCTAAAAACTGATGCATTATTACAGTCTTGTGTTACTTCTTTAGACAGTATATAACCCAGCAGGCACCTTGATCAAATTCACATCAAAACATAGACATCTGACATTGACATTAAAGAAAAAAACTCATCAAAAACTGACTTTAAAACTGTTGCATTACAATCTTGAGTGACTTCTTTACACTAACTAACCCAGCAGACACCTTAATCAAATTCACATCAAAACATTGACATCTGATATTGATATTAGAAATAAAACATTACATTAAAACGCATTTATTTATTGTTTGTTTTTTTATGTAAAATCAGTTTATACTGTGAATAATGTAATGTTATAAACGGGTCTAAAATGTATATTTATTTATTATTTAATTATTTATTGACAACATATACTGTGACAATGTAATTTACAAATAGGTCTGAATTTATTTATTTATTTGTTTATTTAGTTTCTTATATAAAGACAATTAGTACTGGGAAAATGTTATTTATAAATAGGTCTAAATGTATTTATTTAGTCCTTTACTTAGTAAGTCATTTATTTAGTAAGTTAAATTAGTTAGTTATGCATATTTATTTATTATTTAATTATTTATTGACACATCATACTGTGAAAATGTAGTTTATAAAAAGGTCTAAATGTATTTATTTAGTCCTTTACTTAGTAAGTCATTTATTTAGTAAGCTAAATTAGTTAGTTATGTATATTTATTTATTATTTAATTATTTATTGACACGTCATACTGTGAAAATGTAGGTCTGAATTTATTTTAGTTTCTAATATAAAACAATTTCTACTGAGATAAATGTTATTTATAAATATATTATATAAGGGTATTTTTCGTACAATGCAACAACAGCTGAGAGATGAAACGAGAGGTGTAGCAGAGGGAGAACGAGAGATGTAGCAGAGGGAGAGCAATCTCAGACACAGTACAAATGGTACGTTTCAAATCCTCGATAATACACCAGTATAACTTTAGTCACTTCCCTTAAGCAGGTGTGTTTGCATCCACAGGAGAATGAGGACATCTATGAAAGAGCACAGGAGGAATAGGGAGAGCCGTTGAGGAGAACCATCTGACTTCATTTCCAGCCGGTGAGTGAGTGAATGAGGTGAGTATATATAGTGCATGGGTGATTGCAGGTGCAGGTGCAGGTGATTAGTAATCAGGTGAGGGTTCATGGGTGTGGTGTGTGGTGGATGGTGAGGGAGAGCGGTGATTGGGGCTGCAGGAACGAGCCGAGAGTGTGACAGATATGATATATTATTTTGGTCTAAAATGTATTGATAGATTGACAATTTATGCTGTGAAAAATGTAAAATTATCAATTGGTCTAAAATGTGTGTGTGTGTGTATATATATATATATATATATATATATATATATATATATATATATATATATATATATATATATATATATATATATATATATTTTTTTTTTTTTTTTTTTTAATATATTTTTTTTTTTGTTTTTGAAATATTTCCCAAATGATGTTGAACAGATTCAGGAAATGTTAACAGTATGTCTGATAATATTTGTTCTTCTGGAGAAAGTCTTATTTGTTTTATTTTGGCTAGAATAAAAGCAGTTTTTATTTTTTTATGAACCATTTTAGTGTCATTATTATTAGCCCCTTTAAGCTATATTTTTTTCAATAGTCTACAGAACAAACCATCATTATACAATAACTTGCCTAATTACCCTAACCTGCCTAGTTAACCTCATTAACCTAGTTAAGCCTTTAAATGTGACTTTAAGCTGTACAGAAGTGTCTTGAAGAATATCTAGTCTAATATTATTTACTGTCATCATGACAAAGAGAAAATAAATCAGTTATTAGAGATGAGTTATTAACACTATTATGATTAGAAATGTGCTGAAAAAAACGTGTCTTCTAAATCCAATACAGGCAATAATTGTAGACTTTATAGACTTAATGATGCACCAAATTTGCAATATTATGATAATTACAGTCATGTTTTGAAAACAGACGTGCTAAAATACTCTGACACTGTAAAAGGGGATTAATTGACTTTAATAATGAGTACAATTCGCATAATTATAAAAATTAAGTCAACTTGACAGTTCCAAGTTACAATGGGTTTACTCACATTATTATTGTAAAGTCAACTGTAAGGTAATTGGTTTACTCGCTTTAAGTAGCTAATCACTTTTTACAGTGAAGGTAACGAGTTAATTAAATGCCTCATTACTTCAACTCAAATAGAGTAAGTTTACAGTACTCAAATAGATTAGCTTTGGTTTGAGTTGCCTTAACTCATTGGGTTTTACAGTACTCAGTTGGTTTGCGTTCTCTTCATTTATTGAGTTTTACTGTGCTCAAATTGCTTCGTTTACTCAAATGGAGAACTCATTAGCATTAGTTTTTGGACTTAAATGGTTTGTTGCAATCGGTCCCCTCAAATGGTTTGAGTTGCCTTAACTTTTTGAGTTTTATTTATTTATTTATCGACTTATTTAAAATGATTGATAATTCATAATTAGCTCTAAATATTTATTTATTTGATATATTTGGAGTTATTTGGAAATAGAAACAAAAGTTTTTTTTTTTAAATAATTTTGGTGATGTTTGAATATTATTTCTCACATTCCTCCTTCAATTGTTGGTTTCAGCAGACAGAAACTCTTATTCTTAGAAACCCACTTACAGCAGCAAACCACAGTGGCTAAATCTGTCTCTGTGTGACAATAAACCAGCGGCTCTGAAACACCCAGACCTTAACCGGACCTTCACACTGATTACAGATCAGCTAGTGGCTTTAAATCGACAGTTTTGCCTGTTTAGATGATTCAGAAGTTTATAATCTTCATTAATGTTGATGTTAGGACACAGATTTGCAGTTAAACTGTAAACAATGGAGTGCCAAAACACAGATTAAGCTCAAACAAATGCTTCAAGAATTAAACTGCCAAATTCAGAATCCTGAAGTGAAATGCATCAGAGGACGTCGTTACCATGGAAACAGAATTAACTGGAATCAGAAATCAAAACTTAATAATTTTGGGTTCTAAAAACGTTCCTTTGAAGTTCCCGATAAATGCTCTGATATGAACAATTTTAAATTTAAATTAATTTTAAATATATAAAAATATCCAGTAGTGTTTAGTTTAATCTCAGCTCTGGCGGTGAGAGTGGTTGAGCTCAAGCGCATCAAATGAACAGCCAATGAGAAGAAGGATGCGGGACATGTAAGAGCATTTGATTGGTCAGAAGACTTGATCAGAAACTGCTAGCTTTGGATATATATATATATATATATATATATATATATATATATATATATATATATATATATATATATATATATATATATATATATATATATATATATATATATATATATATATACATATATATATAAACTTTTAAAAAGGTCTTTAAAATGAAATAACTCGACATAAACAAAGGAGTCTGAATAAAATGCTCATTTTCAATGGAAATTTCAGATGCATGTGTGTGTATGCATGTATGTTTATGTGTATTTGTGTGTATGTGTCTTCGTTTCTTTGTGTGTGTGTGTGTGTGTGTGTGTGTGTATGTACATGTTTGTGTGAGTATGCGTGCATTTGTTCGCCTGTGTGTGTGTGTGTGTGTGTGTGTGTGTGTGTGTGTGTGCGCATGTACATGTTTGTGTGAGTATGCGTGCATTTTTTCGCCTGTCTGTGTGTGTGTGTGTGTGTGTATGTACATGTTTGTGTGAGTATGCGTGCATTTGTTCGCCTGTGTGTGTGTGTGTGTGTGTGTGTGTGTGTGTGTGTGTGTGTGTACATGTTTGTGTGAGTATGCGTGCATTTGTTCACCTGTGTGTGTGTGTGCATGCATGTGTATTTGTTTGTGTGTGTGTGCGCGCATGCATATGTGTGGTTGTTTGTGTGCATGCATGTATGTTTCTGTGTGTGTGTGTGTGTGTGTGTGTGTGTGTGACAGTGACAGACCGTTAGACATGTGCTTCTCATCAGCCTCTGATATGAAACACTGGATGAGCCCCGCGCTGGCGCTGAACACACTGTTTTTGTCTTGTGTGTTGTTGTGTTTAGAGTGTGACGCTCGTGCCGTGAGCAGGAGTGTTTAGTAGACTCCAGAGCCGTGCGTCTGTCATCAGGGAAATAATGAAGAGAAGAGTATAGCTGTTTTATTGACCAAAGGAGAAGAAACGACTCATCCTGTCAGCAAACAGAAATACCTGCAGGAGTTCAGCTAGACTACACTCATGTCAGCGATTATATGAACATGTGAAGTGTGTATCAGCTTATTCTGGAGGACACGGAAGAATTCGTCAGCAGAACACTATCAGGAGTTGCCACAGCGGAATGAACCGGTAACTATTCCAGCTAATGTTTTACACAGCGGATGCCCTTCCAGCCGCAACCCAGTACTGGAAAACACCTATACACACTCATTCACACACACTCATACACTACGGCCAATTTAATTCATCAATTCCCCTATAACGCATGTGTTTGGACTGTGGGGGAAACCTGGAAACCCACACCAACACAGCAGTCCTAATGCTAATACTCGGTCTCCATAGTATCCGCATCTTCATTTGTGGGCTTGTTTAATGAACGCCACAGATCTGTCCTGATGATTTGAGGCTGTCGGGGGTTGTTTTTACTCAGATGAAGAAGGAGGACAGCGGCCAAATAAAAACAGCACAGATATTTGTGCTGAAAGAGAAGAGAAAACAGGACAGATTCTTCCAGAGAGACGTAGAAGAGGACGACGACTGGGAAAGAGTTCCTGCAGGAGAGTCTGTGTGTGTGTGTGTGTGTGTGTGTTTACTTATTCTGAACGACAGTGACAGACATACACACTCTGCAGTGTCACTCCTCACACACACACACACACACACACACACGTTTCTGCAGTGTTTGTGTGGAAATGATGCTTCACTGGCTGGCAAAATGACTGGTTCTGTGGTAATGATGAGGACTGGGTCATGATTGGGTGAACTGGGAAATGGGTCAAAACAAAACTTAAAGCGTCATTTCTGGATACCAGTGTGAATAAAGTGTGTGTGTGCATATATGTATGTTTTTGTGTGTGCATTTCTGTATTTGTCATTGTGTGTGTGTGTGTGTGTGTGTGTGTGTGTGTGTGTGTGTGTGTGTGTTTACTTTGGGCTTCAAATGTGGTCAAATGTGTTTGTGTAAAGCTGTGAGTCTGTGAGTTTCTGCTGTATAATCACTCATGATGAAGATGAGTCTGGCATCAGGAATAAACCGGATCATCATCATCATCATCATCATCAGCGGCAGCTCACAAACACAAAGTCACTGAAGAAAGCATCTGAAGAAGAGTCAGAAAGTCCCGTCTGACCGCAGTGAATGTGCTGAGTCTCTGCTCTTATTAAACTCCAGCGTCTGACCTGAGATCTGTGATGTTTTACAGTCACTTCCCGGCTTCTGCTTGTCTTATTTGGCCTCCTGCAGACCGGGAGCGTTTCATGAGGCCTGGAAGTTCATTCATGGCAGGATGAAAAACACTGATTCACTGACCACAGATCAGCTGACCTGACCTCATTCTGCTCCACTGACGACCACTGAAAACTGCTTCATTTCTCCACACGAGTGTTAATGACGAGAACCACTCAAATCACAGACCAGCTATGACAGAGCGATTGGTGATGGGCTGCTGAATCATTGAAAACAATAACACACACCTGAGGTGATGATGCAAGTACTTTCTATTTCTAATAGTTCAACAGAAATCAAATCACCAGATATTAACCAAACTAAACAAAGCAAAGACAGCATCACAGAAATGTGTTTATGTTTATACATAGTTTATTTACAGCTCTCAGCATAAATGAGATCCTCTAACAGTGATTTATTAAACAGATGTATTTATTAAAATAATAATTTAGACACCGAACATCTTCAGAAATAATACATTTAAATAATGTAAGAATTACAAACTACACAATTTAAACAACACTATATATATTTTGACTTTTCTTGTTATTTTATAGGCGACGCAGTGGTGCAGTAGGTAGCAAGAAGGTCAACAGCAAGAAGGTCGCTGGTTCGAGATGGGTTGCAGCTGGAAGGGCATCCGCTGTATAAAACAGTGTTTCCCATCCCTGTTCCTGAAGGGACACCAACAGTGCACAATTTCAACCTCTCCCTAATCAAACACACCTGAATCAACTCAGCAGAACATTAGAAAAGACCCCAAAACCTGACACGAATGGGTGAGATAAGGGAGACATACAAAATATGTACTGTTGGTGTGCTTCCAGGAACAGGGTTGGGAAACACTGGTATAAAACATGTGCTGGATAAGTCGGCAGTTCATTCTGCTGTGGCGACCCCGGATTAATAAAGGAACTAAGCCGAAAAGAAAATGAATGTGTCATGTTCACTAGCGATTTGAGGACTGCAGAGATCGCTGGTGAACTACAATTCAGTCATGAACTACAAATCCCTTCATTCCACTACACACACACCAGGTTTCACTTCCACTGATTACACACACAGCTGAATACTGTCACTTAATCAGTGTTTCCCAACCCTGTTCCTGAAGGCACACCAACAGTACACATTTTCAACCTCTCCCTAATCAAACACACCTGAATCAACTCATCATAACATCAGAAGAGACTCCAACACCTGAAGTTAATGGGTCAGAAAAGGGAGACATCCAAAATATGTACTGTTGGTGTGCCTCCAGGAACAGGGTTGGGAAACACTGCACTAATGATTGTTTGGACTATTTATACACCCTGCACCCGTTTGTTGAGACTGAGTGGTTTGTTTTTGTGTAACATGTTCATGTGGTGTGTTCCCGTTCCTTGCCTTAGTTTCTTGTTTTATTTAATATTGTTCTTTTGATACTTTGGTTTTTGGATGTCCTGTTGTTTTTCTGTTACCTGCACAATTATTTCTTCATTAAATGCATTCGGAGCCTACCTTTTGTTTTTTGTGTCTGTTTTTTCAACGTACCCCGACAGAACAACTCAGTCGACATGGATCCAGCAGATGAAGAAATAATCGTGCAGATAACAGAAAAATAACAGGGCACCCAAAAGTCAAAGTATCAAAAGAACAATATTAAACAAAACAAGAAACTAAGGCAAGGAACAGGAACACACCACATGAACAACATGACACACAAAAACGACTCAGCATCAACAAACGGGTGTATAAATAGTCCAAACAATCATTAGTGACAGGATTCAGCTGTGTGTGTAATCAGTGGAAGTGAAACCTGGTGTGTGTGTAGTGGAATGAAGGGATTTGTAGTTCATGACGGAATTGTAGTTCACCAGCGATCTTTGCAGTCCTCCAATCGCTAGTGAACATGACAGAATCAATGAATGATATTTAATATTTTTGCATATATTAACATATACAGTTCTTTCTGGATACTAATTTTTGGACTTTTATCATAAGTTATTTTGTTGGATAAACTCCAGATTTGGCTTCAGTACTGACTAATCTAATGTATATGCGCAAATATAATACTGTAAAGCTTCCTACTGAAAATATTAATTTAAGATAGATTTGTGAGGGGTCAAATTATTATGCTGAGCACTGTATTTATAAGTTATATAATAAACATTCATTTTGTTTCCGGCTCAGTCCCTTTATCAATCCGGGGTCGCCACAGCGGAATGAACCGCCAGTCCATCCAACACGTTTTTACACAGCGAATGCCCTTCCAGCTGCAACCCATCTCTGGGAAACATCCACACACACTGTGGACACTTGGACTGTGGGGAAACCGGAGCACCCAGAGAAAACCCACACGAACACAGGGAGAACATGCAAACTCCACACAGAAACACCAACTGACCCAGCCAAGGCTCGAACCAGCGACCTTCTTGCTGTGAGGCGAAAGCACTATCTACTGCGCCACTGCGTCGCCCTTTTTAATAATAATAATAATATTATTATTATTAATAATAATAATAAAATATAAACTTTCTTAACGTTTAAAGAAAATGACGATGCACACAGAATGATGGACGATGTAATATAAGTGGAATAGTTGACCATAGTCCATTAAATTATTAGAAAATATAAACAAGCCATGGCGTCACGGTGGCACAGTGGGTAGCACGATCACCTCACAGCAAGAAGGTCTCTGATTCGAGTCCCGGCTGGGTCAGTTGGTGTTTCTGTGTGGAGTTTGCATGTTTTCCTCATGTTGGCGTGGGTTTGGTGTGGGCTCCGGTTTCCCCCACAGTCCAAACACATGCGCTATAGGGGAACTGATGAACTTAATTGGCCGTAGTGTATGAGTGCATTCATGTGAGTGTGTATGGGTGTTTCCAGTACTGGGTTGCAGCTGGAAGGGCATCCGCTGTGTAAAACATATGCTGGATAAGTTGACCGAATAATAATATGAACGAATACTAATAATAACAATATAAACTTTCTTAATGTATAAAGAAAATGACACTGTACACACAAATGTTTTTGGAAGATTTAAAATAAGTGGAATAATAGACTTTAGTCCATTAAATTATTAGAAAATATAAACTAACCATAAAATAAATCATCAATTGAAATAAAATAAGTAAATTGATTTTAAATAGTCGCAGAAAAAACATAAAAAAAATCTGCATACACTCGTTACCTGTTTTTTCTTCTTGTTTCAGTATTTATTTTTTTTAATTAATGTTAATTACAGTAAAATAAACGTGTATCTTGCTTTTGAAAGATGATTAAAATCAAGTCAGTTGATCATCAAAACAAGAAACATAAAATAAAAAGCGTGAGCGAAAACATGTAAGCTAAAACTGTCATTTGTTGGACTCATTTTGCTGTTTTAAACATGAAGTCACCTAATTTTTGAAGATCTTTGCGTTTATCTGTAAATAACGGCACATCTTAATATGCTCACCAGCCAATCAAAATCCAGCATTCAGCAACACTGTAGTATAATCTGATTTAACCAGAATCCCCCACTGTGATGTTGTTCATCTTCAATGAGTCCTCAAAGTCAGAAAGGGTCCCTTGTTTCTGTGATTAGATGAAATATTTAATTCTAGACTACAGTATGTTTGTGTCATCAGTGTAAAGCAGCACAATGAGCTGAGAAACCAGAACAAAAAGCTCTAACAAAAGCACTTGGTGCTTGTGTTTCTCTGCGACAGAAGAACTGCAGGAATGCGGCTGCATGCAAAGAATGTCAGGCTTTTTTTACAACAGGGACTTTTTTGTAGAGTCGAGCAGCGATGAGAAATTACAGTGAATTTCCACATTACACCAACTCTCAAATGCCTGATGATGCCTGAAAATAACTTTCACAACAACTAATCTGACTTTCACAACAAAAGCTGAACAGACACGGACTAAAACCTGGTATAATTCAGGCTAGCTTATTGACTCTCCTGTGAAATTGTAATAATGTTTAAAATATTTCCCAAGTGCCGTTTAACAGTGATTTCCTAAACACATTTGTTAAACATGATAGTTTTATTGAGCTATTTGTTTATTTATTTATTTAGTCATATGTAAATATATATATAAATACTAAATGCATGTTAATTCTTTTTATAATGTCATAATTTGTAATATTAATATAAATTAATTCATTATATTATTCATTCAGTCATTTTCCTTCAGCTAATCCCTTTATTCATCAGGGGCCACCACAGCGGAATGAACCGCCAATTATTTCAGTGTATGTTTTACACAGTGGATGCCCTTCCGGCCGCAACCCAGTACTGGGAATCACTTATACACACTCTCTCACACACACACACACACACACACACACACACACACACACACACAAACACACACACACACAAACACACACACACAAACACACACACACACAAACACACACACACAAACACACACACACAACACACACTACGGCCAATTTAGTTTATCAGTTCTCCTATAGCTCATGTGTTTGGACTGTGGGGGAAACCGGAGCACCTGGCGGAAACCCACGCCAACACGGGGAGAACATGCAAACTCCACACAGAAACACCAACTGACCCTGCCGGGACTCGAACCAGTGACCATCTTGCTGTGAGGCGACAATACTAACCACTGAGCCACAGTGCCGCCTATATATATATACAACAATATATTTATTATTACTATTTTTGTATAAATAAATATAAAATGACATTAAAACTACTGTGGTCAATATTACTGGACCTTTTTTATTATTTTATTAGATGCCTTACACTGTAAAAAAATGCAGGGTTCCACATAATTTATTCATAATGACCCAACACAAATCAATTAAGTAACACTAACATTAGTAACATAATTACTAACATTAACTTAACACTTTTAAGAACTTTTATGTGGATTAAACATTCAAAAATTAATTTGTCCCAATGAAATTTCAAGAATTGTGTTGTTGCAGCTCATTTTATTAAGTAGTTTGAACAATAAAAAACAACAACTTTTTTTGAGTGTTAGATATATATCAGGGTTGCCCAAACTCGGTCCTGGAGGGCCGGTGTCCTACATATTTTAGTTCCAACCCCAATTAAACACGTCTGAACCAGCTAATCAAGCTCTTTCTAGGCATACAAAAACTTCCAGGCAGGTGTGTTGAAGGAAGTTGGAGCTAAACTATGCAGGACACCGGCTCTCCAGGACTGAGTTCGGGCACCCCTGATATATATATATATATATATATATATATATATATATATATATCCAGAGAAAGTATATTAGGCAATACTATTCTTAAGGCATCTAATAAAAATAATAAAAAGGTCCAATAATATTGACCACAGTAGTTTTAATGTATTTTTATATTTATTTATATAAAAATAGTAACAAAAATGTATTGTTGAATATGTATTTTATTTTATATATAACAACTGATATATATTTTCTCCAGCCAAACTAAAAGTAAATAAGATTTTCTCCAAAAGACAAAGTATATTAAGAAATATTGTAAACATTTTCTTTGGTCTGCTTGACCTCAGGCGGTGGGGTGGCTCAGTGGTTAGCTCTGCCGTCTCACTGCAAGAAGGTCATTGGTTCGAGTCCCGGCTGGGTCAGTTGGTGTTTCTGTGTGGAGTTTGCATGTTCTCCCGGTGTGGATGGATTAAGAGTCAACATGCAATTCAAATGCATACATTTCTGGTTTTCATCGTTATTATTCAACGTCTATGCAAATGCACGTGCAGGAATCCACACACAAACACGTGCAAACATGCACAAACATCTACGAGATCAAATCCTCTAATGGATGCAATTTAGCTGCCTTGAGTTTCTGACACTTCCAGAGAAATATGAAGTCTGAGGGTATATGTGTGTACACGCTCACGGCTGATCAGCGCACAAATCTGAGCTGGATGTTTTTCCAGCGAGGATGAGGATGATGAAGAAGACGATGATGATGATGTCTTTGGGTCACGAATGTGTGCTTGGATAGCGCCACAATACCACCACAAAGCTCTGGAGCTCAAGCAAACATCTCTGTCGAGTTGGAACAAGCTCAGGATCTGTCATGATAGAAAGACAACACGGCTGCGGCTTTTGGACAACATCCACATTTTTTTTCTTTTCTTTCCTCAATGCATGAGTTGAAGGCGTGTAAGTAGAGCTATTACCTGCCTATGAGGGACTCGAGCTTCAGGTCATGGGAAAAACAGCTCAGATTCTCCTGAAGATCAAAGGTCAAGTCTGAAACGGCATGTGTTACCCAGCATGCATGTTTCTGAGACACCAGAAAAACTACAAAAACACCAGTGTAAAAAGTCCTATATGCACAAGCATGCATCAAACACCACAGGCGAACAATACACATCAACTTATGATGTAGTAACTGCTTAATAATTTAACCTCCTCCTGACTCTGGCTGAATGAAAAGTCACATGTATTTTATAGCACTTTATACAGACTGTTGCAAAGCAGCTCCATGGTAACGAACCGGAAAATATTGGTGTTGCGCTATTATTTAGTAATGAATTTAATTTAAGCTGTATAGCAGCTCTACACAAAACAATGTAATATTAATTTCTCATATTTATTAATATTTAACACAATTCAGTGCTAACCTTCAACCTTTAAAACCTTTAAACTTGCAGTGGATTGGCAACCAGTCAGAACATTGTATCGGTGGCATAGCAACATATTAACTGCATAGTAACACTCTAGCAACCACCAAAAACATTGCATTAGTGGCACAGTAACAGGTTAACTGCATAGCAACACTCTAGCAACCACTCAAAATACAGTAAGGGGCACAGCAACAGGTTAACTGCATAGCAACATTCTAGCAACCATTAAAAACACTGTAACAGTGGCATGGCAACAGGTTAACTGCATAGCAACTCTCTAGCAACAACTCAGAACATTGTAACAGTGGCATAGCAACAAGTTAGCATAGTAACACTCTAGCAACCACTTAGAACACTGTACCAGTGGCACAGCAACAAGTTAACTGCATAGCAACACTCTAGCAACTACTCAGAACACTGTAACAGTGGTATAGCAACAGGTTAACTGCATAGCAACACTCTAGTAACCACTTAAACATTGTATTAGTGGAACATCAACAGGTTAACTGCATAGCAACACTTTAGCAACCAATCAGAACATTTTACCAGTGAAACAACAACAGATTAACTGCATAGCAACACTCTAGCAACCACTCAGAACATTCTACCAGTGAAACAACAACAGCTTAACTGCATAGCAACACTCTAGCAACCACTCAGAACACAGTAAGCAGCATAGCAACAGGTTAACTGCATAGCAACACTCTTGCAACCATTAAAAACACTGTAACAGTGGCAAAGCAACAGGTTAACTGCATAGCAACACTCTAGCAACATCGCAAAACACTGTACCAATTGCATAGAAACAGGTTAACTGCATAGCATGTCTTTAGCAACCCCTTGTAACATTGGACCAGTGGCATAGCAACAGATTCACTGCATAGCAACAGCTTAGCAACTACTCAAAACACTGTACCAGATGTATAGCAACAGGTTAAGTGTATAGCAACACAACCACTCAGAACACTGCACTATTAGCAGTGGAACCTGTTGCTGTGCAGCTAATATAGTGTTCTGAGTGGTTGCTAGGGTGTTGCAATGCAGTTAACCTCTTGCTGTACAGCTAAAAAAAGCATTCTGAGTGATTGCTAAAGTGTTGCTATGTAATTTTACCTGTTGCTATGCAGTTGATATAGTGTTCTGAGTGGTTGCTAGAGTTTCGCTAAGCAGTAAACGTTAACCTACTGCTATGCATCAGTTAGAGTGTTCTGGATGGTTGCTAGTGTGTTACTCTTAAGTGACCGTGACAAGCTTTAGTGGAGTGTGCAGCAGCTCTAAGAAGAGTCCTGCATCAGACTCTGTTTCTCTGTGTCATGTGTCTTTGATCAGCAGTGTGGAAACTCACCAATATTTTTCCATCTCAGCCTGCTTGATCATAAACTGGTCAATTATTCAGACTGATGTGGACTGGATGATTATTTTCCACCACATCTGACAGGAGCTCCGCAAGATTTCCAAAGGCTACTGATGTGGTCCATTACCGTGACTTCCATGTAACTGCTACTGAAGTTCACTATTAATCATTCGCAAACGCACAGATCTCTATAAAATCAATGCAAACCATCTGTGACTATTTTAATGTGTTGCAGTATTGTGTTCTGGATGATTTCGTTCATTGTGCAGCTGTGCTTTAATTTAAAGGGCACCTAGTTTACCCCTTTTTTAAGATTTAATATTAATATTATGGTCTGCCAGTTTAGGTTCAGTTCAAAACACAATTCAGATTTGTTATTATAATGTGGTAAAAAGTCGCTGTTTTAAGGGTGTGTTGCTTTACATGAAAATTAGTTTCGACTTCCCGCCAAACTTAACAAGGGGGCGGAGCCAAGAGCTCCCTCGATTTGTGTATGGCAACAGACAGGCAGACAGAGAGAAGCAACATGAGTGAGAGGACCAGCATTCAGCTGTACATGTACGACTCGGACACAGACCAAACAGAGACTACTGTTGAGGAATCAATATTCCTAATGTGCCAGAATGTGTCAGAGTGGTACTTATAAAATCAGTTGTGTCTTTGTATAGTTTTACAGCCGTTATGTAACGATGTATGCGTCATCTGTATAGGGATGTAATGATTAACCTGTTTCACTTTTAACAGCACTTTAATTCGTCATGGTTAATTAATCATGAAGGCTTCTCAACACCGTGTTTCTGCACTGAACAATCAGCCGCACCTAGTTGAGATGACAGGGAGCTTCTGTGACCACGGGAAATACAAACGGCTGAAGTTTAAGATGCAATGAAAAGTTCACATGTTTGCAAACCTACCTAACGTTACAAACAATGGCGGAGATGAGAGGGATCATGTGGTGAGTGTTGATCCGCCAGCCGAGATCAGTTGAGTGTTTTCGGAGAGAGTGCTGAAAGACAAGGTGGATCAGCTGTTTTTAATGGCCCGAATCTTGATATGTTGCATTCACTGCGTGTTCAGCTCAAACAGCCGCTAAATGTAACATCTCTGTTGCTGGTTCGCAGGAAGACGATGAAGGCTCTTGTGTTGAGCCCCATGAGCCCAATAGTATCTGGATGCAGCCTTTATGATGCAAGCTGAGATTGCATCATTCATCGATGCAATGTCAGACACAATGCACTCAAATGGAGCGAGTGACGTCACTGTGAGGGGTGGGGTTAGGGGTGGGGTTAGGTGAGCCCATAAAAAGCACTGGATGCAGCCCAGATTGCACTGCACCAGGTCTGCATCCAGACCCATCTCAATGAGCCTCACATCTAAAATTAGAGCAAGGGTGTTCCTTTGGTGACATCGTTTTGACTCACACGATGAAAATGGCGGACGTGAAACGACAGACTGAGGATAATTGATTGCGCCTGTCAATCAATATTGGTGGGCGGGGGGACCGCACTCCTACGTCAAGTTGCAGTCAGTCTCAAAACCGCTCCAATTGGTCCACCGTTTTTATGTTGTTAAATTAAAAAAAAGGAACTGGGTGTGTTTATATCACCCTAATATGACAGTCTATACACTATACCTACACATATGTCTGTCCAAACAGCTTGAAAAGTAGATTTTTCACCATCGGTGCCTTTTTTTTCACCAGTTTTTGGTGCAGCAGGTAGGTTCAGTGTGTCTAATCACTTGGTAAAGTAGCAGTACATGATGTGAGGAATTATTTATGTCTGGAGCTCAAACACACACTGCTGTTAAACATCAGAACACGCACAAAAACACTTTAATCAAAGTACCTTTCGCACACTCAGCCATGTACTTAACTCAGCAATAAACATGTATACTTGTGAATGGAAGAAGTGTGTGTGTGTGTGTGTGTGTGTGTGTGTGTGTGTGTGTGTTGGTCAGGTAAGGAGCGAGAGTGTCTGGCCCCGCAGTGAGCCAGCTGTGCAAACAGGCCGCTGGTGATGTCACACCGCAGGGGATTATGGGTAGGAGCGGGGCAGACACACTTTGATGCCAGTTTTTATGGCGGTCCTGAGAGCAGGTGTGGGGGGGATCTGAGATTTAAGATGAAGGCTGAGAATATATATTACAGGAATGCAGATGCCGTCTGAGTTTATAAGTGAAAACAGGCTATCAGCATTAATCTGCACGAGGCACGTCCAAGATAACGTTCCACAGACACATCAATAACAGTCTCACATGTCAGTGACACCAGAGCAGCTCTTCACCACATTTATACTCTGCTGCCATCAAAACAGAGTAAACGAGAGCTTCAAAACTATAATAGTGGAATACAGATTTAATCAAACATGTTCTGCATCCCAAAACATCATAAACCTAAATACATTTCACCTGTACATTGAATCTAACACTTTATTTTGCTTTAATGTTAGTTAGTTAGTTAGTTAGTTAGTTAGTTAGTTAAGTTACTTAGTTAGTTGGTTAGTTAGTTAGTTAAGTTAGTTGGTTAGTTAGTTAGTTAAGTTAATTAGTTAGTTAAGTTAGTTAGTTAGTTAGTTAGTTAGTTAGTTAAGTTACTTAGTTAGTTGGTTAGTTAGTTAGTTAGTTAAGTTAGTTGGTTAGTTAGTTAGTTAGTTAGTTAGTTAGTTAAGTTAATTAGTTAGTTAAGTTAGTTAGTTAGTTAGTTAGTTAGTTAGTTAGTTAGTTAGTTAAGTTACTTAGTTAGTTGGTTAGTTAGTTAGTTAGTTAGTTAGTTAGTTAGTTAGTTAGTTAGTTAGTTAGTTAGTTAAGTTAGTTGGTTAGTTAGTTAGTTAGTTAGTTAGTTAGTTAGTTAGTTAGTTAGTTAGTTAGTTAAGTTAGTTAGTTAGTTAGTTAGTTAGTTAGTTAAGTTAGTTAGTTAGTTAGTTAGTTAGTTAGTTAGTTAGTTAGTTAAGTTAGTTAAGTTAGTTAGTTAGATAGTTAGTTAGTTAGTTAGTTAGTTAGTTAGTTAGTTAGTTAGTTAGTTAGTTAGTTCACTAAAAAATAAAAATGCTGTAATTGATTGAATTTGAAGTATCGGAATCAATCAATATTATTCCATCTGAGTGGTTGCTAGAGTGTTACTATGTAGCTAACCTGTTGCTATGCCACTGGTACAGTGTTCTGAGTGGTTGCTAGAGTGTTGCTATGAAGTTAAAATGTTGCTATGCCAATGGTACAGTGTTCTGAGTGGTTGCTAGAGTGTTGCTATGCAGTTAAAATGTTGCTATGCCACTAGTTAAGTGTTCTGAGGGGTTGCTAGAGTGTTGCTATGCAGTTAACCTGTTGCTTTGCCACTGTTACAGTGTTTTGAGTGGTTGCTAGAATGTTGCTATGCAGTTAACCTGTTGCCATGCCACTGCCACAGTGTTCTGAGTGGTTGCTAGAGTGTTGCTACACAGATAGCCAGTTGCTATGCCACTGTTACAATGTTCTGAATGGTTGTTAGAGTGTTGCTATGCAGATAGCCTGTTGCTATGCCACTGTTACAATGTTCTGAATGGTTGTTAGAGTGTTGCTATGCAGATAGCCTGTTTCTATGCCACTGGTACAATGTTCTGAGTTGTTGCTAGAGTGTTGCTATGCAGATACCCTGTTGCTATGCCACTGGTATAGTGTTCTGAGTGGTTGCTAGAGTGTTGCTATGCATATAGCCCGTTGCTATGCCACTGGTGCAGTGTTCTGAGTGGTTGCTAGAGTGTTGCTATGCAGGTAACCTGTTGATATGCCA
>NC_079435.1:62401859-62424359 GCF_903798145.1 Danio aesculapii | reverse complement strand
CACATGTGAACTCCACAAACTCCAATTAGGCCTGAGATCTGACCTGCTTTCTGTTTAATTGGTGTGTGAGAATCTACAGTGTGAGAATCTACAGTCCGCTGGAGTTTATTAGAGCATTATCAATATTCTACTGTGTGGAAAACAAGGCCTTTACTGTAGAGAGCCATACAGAAACGTGCACGCTGAGATTGTGTTGAGGAAACCCAGCCAAGATGTCCTCGAGTGACAGCAGAAACGCACACCACGTGTTCACACACACACACACACACACACACACACACACACATACGCACACACACACACACACACACACACACACACACACACACACGCGCGCGCGCTTTTGACATTAACTAGGCTTTATATCTTGGTAATTTTTGTTTTTGCATCACTGAATTATTCAGTTGGTTCATTTATCAGATTTTGTTTACTTTATGTATATTTAACGTATGTTTTTGTATTTTATTAAAATGAAATCATGTCTCCTGTTATCAGTTACATGAAATTGCATTTATGGCTTTTATCATTTTTATTTATTTAATTTAATTATTTCATAATATTATTCAATATTTTTGTCTAATAATACTATATTATTATTATTATTATTATTATGAATTATTATTATTATTATTATTATTATTATTATTATGAATTATTATTATTATTATTAATATTGTGAAATATTATTTTGAATTGTTGTTGTTAATATTATTATTATCATTATTATTAATTTAATCCTTTTGAATTAGGATTGTTATTATTATTGTGAACTATTACTATTATTATTATTATTATTACTATTATTATTATTATTATTATCATTATTATTATCATCATTATTATTATTATTGTGAATTGATTTTATTATTATTATTATTATTATTATTATTATTATTATTATTGTGAATTATTTTTGAAATGATTATTATTAATATTATTATTAATATTGTGTGTTATTATTTAGAATTATTATTAGATTTTTTATAGTATTGTCAATTATTTTATTTTATTATTATGTTGAATTATTATTCTTACTGTTATTATTATTATTATTGTTATTATTATTATTACTATTATTATTACTATTGTTTTTGTTAATTATTCTATTGAATTATTATTTTGAAATATTATTATTATTATTATTATTATTATTATTATTATTATTGTGAATTAATATTTTGAATTATTATTATTATTATTACTATTATTATTGTTTTTGTTAATTATTCTATTGAATTATTATTTTGAATTATTATTATTATTATTATTATTATTATTATTATTGTGAATTAATATTTTGAATTATTATTATTATTATTATTATTATTATTGTTTTTGTTAATTATTCTATTGAATTATTATTTTGAATTATTATTGTTATTATTATTATTATTATTATTATTATTATTATTATTGTTTTTATTATTATTATTGTTGTTGTTGTTGTGAATTAATATTTTGAATTATTATTATTATTATTATTATTATTATTATTATTATTGTTATTATCATTATTATTATTATTGTTGTTGTTGTTGTTGTTGTGAATTAACATTTTGAATTATTATTATTGTTGTTGTTGTGAATTAATATTTTGAATTATTATTATTATTATTATTATTATTATTATTATTATTATTATTATTATTATTATTGTGAATTATTATTTTTAATCATTATTATTTAATTGTTATTCAAGTTTATACAGAAATATTTGTAATAAAATAAAGTAATTTACTGTCAATGCTGGATTAATTTATTTTTATTATAACTTTTGATGTTTGGCATGATTTATTTATCTGTTGAGTTATTTCATATATGTATATATTTATGTATTTATGTGTGCATTTATTTAAAGTAAAATGACATACTAATTAAATTAATTAATTTTAAATAAATAATATGTAAATATTAATTGTAGTTGGTATGTGTCACTTTATGTAGGTATGAATGTATGTATGTATGTATTAATTAATTTAAATAACTTTAGCTAGTATGAGTCACTTTATATATTTATTTAAATTAATTTAGTTTCTTTGTATGTGGTCTTTTTTTGTTGTTTTTAAAGATGAAATCTGTCCATTTATGACTCTAACCCAAGTCTGTTGACTCTCAGCAGCAGTTTATAGCGCTCATTTATTTTGAAGTGAACTTTAGCACAGGCTGTGAATCCATGCGAGCAGTAGAGTGCAGAAAACACCATGCATTTAAACACACGAGGACAATAAAGCTGTCTGTCCTGCTGAATGTACTGCGAGCTCCAGAACGCTTCACACCACACAGATAATGACAGAATCATGAAGATGAATCTCTTCCAGATGAACAATGAGCTGATTGTGGAGCTCTGGACTATCTAGACCCCAAAAAACACAGAAAGGGGAGAAATGAAATGATGAATAAAATGACTTAGACGAAGGAAAATGAATGGATAAATGAACACACAAATAAACAAACAAATAAATGAATGACTAAAATATTCTAATGAATGAATGATTAAAAAGAATGAATAAAGGAATTAATTATTAAATAAACCAATAAGTAAAAATAAATGAATGAAAAAACTATTAAATTAATAAATAAATAACTTGATTAATTAACGATTGAATGAATGAATAAATGAAAAATGAATTAATAAATAAATGAATAAATATACAAACAATTATATATATAAATAAATAATAATAAATTATTAAGAAATTAAAATATGAATGAATTAATAAATAAAATATTTATTTATTTATTTATTTATTTATTCTGGATTAATCTGGATGTACTGGATTATCATTATGATCATTAAATAAAGACCAGATAATATTTTTTTCCCCAAAAATGTTAATATTGTCATTTAAAACATTGATTTGTTTTTAAAGATGCTTCATTTTTTTGTAAATGACATTTGCTTAATTTTTATTTTCATAATGGCAGTTTTTACAAATGTTTAACAAATGTTTTCATGTTTTTTCATTATTGAAAATTAGGGTTGATCCACAAAACATTGTTTTATTAACTCTGAATAATAAATAAATGTGGAAAACTTGGTATTTTGTAGTAAAAATTATAACATTTTTATTTTGAATTTGGAAGAAATATCATTAATAATTAACAGTTTTATATATATTTATTTATAATATTTTTTTACTCTGTTTAATTATTATTATTATTTTTTTTTTTTAAAGATATTTAAAAAAAATGCAAAAACATTTCCATTCTATTTGTTGTTTCTACAATGGAAGTCAATGGTTACCGGTTTCCAGCATCCTTCAAAACATCTTCCTTTTTGTTCAACAAAATGGAAGTCAATGGTTACCGGTTTCCAGCATTCTTCAAAACATCTTCTTTGTTCAACAAAATGGAAGTCAATGGTTACAGGTTTCCAGCATTCTTCAAAACATCTTCCTTTTTGTTCAACAAAATGGAAGTCAATGGTTTCCGGTTTCCAGCATTCTTCAAAACATCTTCCTTTTTGTTCAACAAAATGGAAGTCAATGGTTACCGGTTTCCAGCATTCTTCAAAACATCTTCCTTTTTGTTCAACAAAATGGAAGTCAATGGTTACCGGTTTCCAGCATTCTTCAAAACATCTTCCTTTTGTTCAACAAAATGGAAGTCAATGGTTACCGGTTTCCAGCATTCTTCAAAACATCTTCCTTTTTGTTCAACAAAATGGAAGTCAATGGTTACCGGTTTCCAGCATTCTTCAAAACATCTTCCTTTTTGTTCAACAAAATGGAAGTCAATGGTTACCGGTTTCCAGCATTCTTCAAAACATCTTCCTTTTTGTTCAACAAAATGGAAGTCAATGGTTACCGGTTTCCAGCATTCTTCAAAACATCTTCCTTTTTGTTCAACAAAATGGAAGTCAATGGTTACCTGTTTCTAGCATTCTTCAAAACATCTTTCTTTTTGTTCAACAAAAGAAAAAAATAAATATTGTGTAATTTTTCATTTTTGGGTGAACTAGCCCTTTAAAACAACAGACGTCTGATATTTTTATGATGGTATGGATAGAGTTAAGACCCCACATGAACTAAATTTTTGGATTTATGATTCGAGTTGTGTGTTTGAGTAAAAAAAAATAAAAATTTTATGTAAAATAGTATAAGTGGAATGCATTTATTCATTTTTAACTATCCTTATAAACTATTCATGATATTTCTTTCCAATGTATTGATGGAATGTATTAATTCATTTTAGTTGAACTGTCCCTTTAAGAGCCATCATCAGTATTGACTTTGTTTCATTGATGAACTGAATATGTTATTGATGCTGCAGCGCCGCCGTGTGTCTTTTCAGCGCAGAAACACTATAGAGCTGCAGTGTACTGTGCGGTGCTCCGGCGCCCCCTGTGGGTCAGTCAGTATAACAGCGCTATACTATAACAGTGTGTGTTTGAGTGTGTTTGTGTCCGGCAGGGGGCACACTGAAATATTACACACCACGCAGAATATTTCCAGGCCCATATCCTGAGCCTTCAGACACTTCAGACACACACCATTATGCAATGATAATTTATCTAGAGCAGGTAACGGGAACACATTGTCTTCTGGAGCAGAGGATGTATTCACAATATATGTCGTCCTAACACTAATACTTCTGAACAGAAGTAGCTTTTAATATTTGAGTTCTCTCTTGAAGCAAAGATGATCAACTTCAGTCAGATTATACAGAGGAACAGAGAGAAGTCTTAAGATGTTATTTATTTATATTATTTTTAATTAAATTATTTCATTTTATTTTTATGATTTTAGTATTTAATTTAATTAAATATTATTTGTATACTTTAAAAAAGTAAGTATATTTTTAGAAACTACAGCAACATATATACAATTCTAATAAGACATCTGTAAAATAAATAATAAAATAAAATGTAAATAAAATAAAATTCAAGTTTATGATTTCAATTTCAGATATAATACACACAACAATTTAGCAAAAATATAGACATCAATCTATTTACCTAGCTGAAGACTATTTTCAGGTGCAGCATAATGTCATTGCACTCCTGCAGTGGCACGACAGCAAAGGTCCATGATTATTACTCCATAATGAGAGTGTAGTTTCTAACCATACCAGCCTAGTAAATAGCAATTTTTCATTTTCCGTCGGTCTTAATACACAAGAAGAGTCAAGCTTTAAATAGGAAAACTATCCAAACACTTTGGTCTTTTTTAATGGTCCAATCTAATCTAATCTAATCTGATCTAATGATTTATGCTAAGCTAAAATCGGCTGAAGGAAATCAAAAATGGTTAAAGTCAGCATGAATATGAAGTTAAGATTGTGCTTTTTCCATATATTGGGATATATGGTCCTGAAATGGCAAAAACATTTAGAGCGGTGCATTGTTTTATCCTTTAGGAACCAATCGGATTGTCAGAAGATGGGCATTGCTAACAAAATAGAGAAATGAGACCCCATCCTAAACTATTGATAACCCTGCTTTATATGACTTGTAGTCACACTCTAAATGACTAATAGCTCCTCCCCAAATGACTGATAGCACCACCCTAAATGACTGTTTGCCCTACCTTAAAGGACTGATAGTTCTGCCCTGAAGGACTAATAGCTCTGCCCTATTCAGCTGATCACCTCACTTTAAATAACTGATAGCCTCGCCCTGAATGACTGATAGCTCTGCCCTAAATGACTAATAGTCCCACCCTAAAAGAGTGTTAGCCCCGGCCTAAATGACCGATAGCCTCGTCCTAAAGGACTGATAGCTCCGCCCCCTAAAAAACTGATAACTCTGCCCTAAATGACTGATAGTTTCACCTGAAAAGAGTGATAGCCCCGCCCTAAATGACTGATAACCTTGTTCTAGAGGCCTGATAGCTCCGCCGTAAATGACTGATAACCCCGCTCTAAAGCACAGATAACTCCACCCTAAATGAATGATAGACCCACCCTAAATGAATAATAGCCCCGCCTAAAAGGACTGATATACCTGCCCTAAATGACTGACGGCTCTGCCCTACATGACTGATACCCCTGCCCTAAATGACTGATAGCCCCGCCCTAAAAGAGTGATAGCCGCGCCCTAAATGACTGAGAGCTCCGCCCTACATAACTGATAGCCCTTCCTTAAATGACTGATAGCACCACCCTAAAGGACTTCTAACCCAGCCCTAAAGCATGGATAGCTTAGCCCTAAATGAACGATAGCTCCACCTTACATGATTGATAGCCCTGCCCTAAATGACTGATAACTCTGCCCTGGATAGCTCCAGGCTTAATGAATGATAGCCCAGTCCTAAATTACTTATTTCCCCGCCTAAAAAGACTCATAACTCCGCCCTAAAGCATAGATAGCTCTGCCCTCAGTGAATGATAGCTCTGCCCTACATGAGTTGTAACCCCTGCCCTAAAGTAGAGATAGCTCCGCCCCAAATGACTGATAGCTCCACCCTACATGATTGATAGCCCTGCCCTGAATGACTGATAACCCCGCTCTAAATCATGGATTGCTCCACCCTAAAAACTGATAGCTCCGCCCTAAAGCCATTCTATATGACCAGCAGTGAAGAGAAGTCATTTCGATGGGGGAGGGAAGGTTATGATATTTGATTGAAGATTGAGGACACATTAATTTTTACAAAATAATGCAGTGTGCAGAAACATTGTTTATAACAGCCAACACTATATATAAAAATAAGAAGAGTGCATATTGATTTCTTGCTGACTTTAAACTCAAGTGTTTAACTCTCTATTGGACTACTTCCAAAAAAGGGGGAGTGTTCCTTTAAGATGTTTTATGCATACAGGCCGCAGGTCAGTGTACATGCATCTGCCCTTTCAGACATCCTCATTTGGATTTAAAGATGCATTTTCTGCATGGTCTTTTCTGCGTTTTGTCCTCCGCCGTCTCTCCTCCGCATCCACAGGAATGTCTGCCTGTTGTTTTGACACGGGGTTTAAAGTATTAAGATGTCAACGTGCTTCAATTAAGCTCTCTAATCAAAGCGGCGCGTTTCAGGCCCTGCTGAGTGATGCGTTTGTCAAATATGGATGATTACGGTTGTAAATCAGCAGAATTGGGAGCAGGGTTGTTTTAATGATAGTTTCTGTGCGTCTATTGTGCGCTGATCTCGTCTGCTGGCTCCATCCCTCAGTTTATACACGCCGTTAATTCAGGCAGCTGATAAATCTCTCTCTCAGGTCTCGCTAATGTTAGTTTACTCGTTTATTACTGTCTAGACGTACAGCACGCTTAGACGAAACTCCAAGGATGTTGGTAAACTTTCTGAGAATTTGGACAACTTTCATTGTGTGCATTCTTAAAGGGACAGTACTCCTAAACATCTAAAAAATCTATGCCAGCTAGACGCTAGAGGCCATGGTCTTTAGCCTTCTTGGTAGAGCAACCCACTCCCATGCGGAAAGTCGCCGGTTCAATCAGAGTGGTGTAGGACCGGCAGGGGTTACATTGGTGCCGTGACCCGGATGAGAGTGAGGTTTAGGGGGGTGAGTGTAGCAGAGGCCAGCTAGTGAAGTGTTGTGTAGGTAAACCTCATTCCTCTGACCTCTACATGTGCTCTAGTGACTGTCGCTGGAGGCCATGGTCATTATCCTCCTTGGTAGGGCAGCCGATTACCATGTGGAAGGTTGCAGGTTCGATCCCAGCTCGGAACGGGATGTTGGACTGGCAAAGTTACACATAAAAGGAAATCTTTATTTTTTGGGTGAACTGTTGCTTTAATAACTTCATAGCAACACATAAGTCATAACCCAGAACATATTAGCAACCAATCAAACACTAACTGCATAGCAACACTACTAGGACAGCCTAGCAACTCAACAGTGATTGTTGCTAGAAGGGATACAGCTGCAGCCAGACGTTGATGAGAATTATTTCTATTATTTATTAAATTAATCATAAAATTGTATTTTATTAACTCTATTCTATTATTTTACCTCTACCCCAACCCTAAACCCGACCATCACAGTAATTTATAAACAGAAATTATAATGAAAATCATTTATATTATTTTTAAAATGACCCATTAATTGTACTTTATTAATGTCTTCCCCTACTCCAACCCCAAATCCAACCCTCAGATTAATGTAAAAACAGTAATTATACAGAAAATTATTTATATTATTTATTACACATTAATTGTATTTTATTAACATCTACCTCAACCCTAAACCCAACGCTAACAGTAATGCACTATTTATTCCTTAATGAAATGAACTTTTGCTTCCTAATGAACTATTTATTCTTTTTAATAATAACAGTATGACAAAAAATACATTCATTCATTCATTTTCTGCTGCTTTTCCGGGGCCGGGTTGCGGGGGCAGCAGTCTTAGGAGAGAACCCCAGACTTCCCTCTCCCCAGACACATCCTCCAGCTCCTCCAGGGGGATCCCGAGGCGTTCCCAGGCCAGTCGAGAGACATAGTCCCTCCAGCGTGTCCTGGGTCTTCGCCGAGGGTCTGCCTACCGTCGCTAGGTAGGCGTCCAGGAGGCATCTGAAACAAACGCCCGAGCCACTTCAGCTGACTTCTCTCGATGTGGAGGAGCAGCGGCTCTACTCCGAGCTCCTCCCGGGTGACCGAGCTCCTCACCCTGTCTATAAGGGTGTGCCCTGCTACCCTGCAAAGGAAGCTCATTTCGGCTGCTTGTTTCCGAGATCTTGTCCTTTCAGTCATGACCCTAAACTCATGACCATAGGTGAGGGTAGGAACGTAGATTGACCGGTAAATAGAGAGCTTTGACTTTCGGCTCAGCTCCTTCTTCACCACAATGGACCAGTACATCGACCGCATTACTGCTGCCACTGCACCAGTCCACCTGTCAATCTCACTCTCCATCCGTCCCTCTCTCGTGAACAAAACCCAGAGATACTTGAACTCTTCCCCCTGGGGTTAAGGACTTTCCTCCAAACTGGAGACGGCAAACCATCTTTTACCGGTGGAGCACCATGGCCTCGGACTTGGAGGTGCTGATTCTCATCCAAAACATACATTTGGAACCTAATTTTGTCATCAGGAATTAAAAAAACTTTAATTAAAAGCTTAAACTTAAAAAATGAATTAAAAACATTTAATTATGGAACTTGTATTATAATCTATGTTGTTTTAAAAACGTTTGATTATTATGAGAATGCAAGCTGGAAACGAGATGAAATGAGGGCCGTGTGAGTGCGGAGTGTGTGTCCTGATGAATAAGATCATTATAGTAAACACTCTGGCAGCGCAGACGCACAATCAGGATTGGTTTCTTCTGTTTAATGAAGGCTGAAGTGCAAAGCCTGCAGTTCTAAGGCCTCGCCCTGATGGCTAAAGCAGCTCAGGCTCAGAGGCCACGCCCACCAGAACAGGCCACACCTATCTGAGAAAGTCCCACCTACACATAGACAACCTGACGGACAAAACAGGTCTCTTTCTTTCACTCTCTCTCTCTATGTGTGTGTGTGTGAGAGAAAGAGATAACACAAAACAGAGGTGAGGTAAAGAGAAAGAAATGGAAACTATAAGGGAATAATGCAGAATATGGAGAATTAATTTGTAGGAAGTCTTATTTTGTATGTTTTTCCCACTTGATGTTAAGTAAAAATGTCCAAACATTCATTTTTCTTTGGCTAAGTCCCTTATTTTTCAGGGGTCAACACAGTAGAATGAACCACCAACTATTCCAGCATAAGTTTTACACAGCGAATGCCCTTCCAACTGCAATCCAGTACTGGGAAACACCCCATACACACTCACTCTCCTCACTCTTGCTGTGAGGCCACAGTTTAACACCACTGAGCCACTGTGCCACCCATTTTAGTTTATTATTTTAGACCGTTACTATGCAATTGCTAGGGTGTGCTTATGTATAAGTAAGTGGTTGCTAAGGGTTTTTCAGCATTTATCTGTACTGCTATGCAAGTGCTAATGGGTGGAGAGACAGCTGCTAGTCTTTAGAGCAGGGGTCTCAAACTCAAATTGGTGGGGGGCCATTTCAGCGACTAACAAACAGTATCAGTAACCGTATCGTATAGAGATTTTCAAAAGGGTCTGTGCTGAAAAAACTGCAGAATCTCATTGCGTGTCGGAGGGTGGGCCGTAAGTGTTTGAGATAGTTTGAGACCCCTGCTTTAGAGCATTGAGATTTAGTTGTTAGCAGTTTAAGCTGTTGCTAGGTTGTACCAAGTTGTTGCTAGGGTGTTGCTATGCATTTTCCAAGTGATTGATACGGCGGTACAGGCTCTTGTAAGAACTATGGGCACAATAACACTTTACAATAATAGTACATGAATAATGATGTATTCATATGTAAACTAAACATTACTTTATTATGAATTAACGATGAGTTAAGAAATGCGCTAATCATGAACTAACTTTAACTACAACATGAGTCACGAGAGTTTATGAGTAAATAATGGCTACCTTAAGTACTTGGACATATTAATTAACATTTAAGTTTAAGATAAATGTCATCTAAATAAACTTATGAGCTGTTAATGTATAGTTATGTCATGACTTTACTTGGAGGGGTGCATCACCATCAACTCATCCTTAACTACTCATCAACTACTGATGTTGACAGGACACCTTTCTATTGTTCATTCATTCATCCATTTTCTTTTCGGTTAAGTCCCTTTATTAATCTGGGGTCACCACGGTGGAATGAACCGCCAACTTATCCAGCATATGTTTTACACAGCCGCAATCCAGTACTGGAAAACACCCATACACACTCATTAACACACACACTCATACACTACAGCTAATTTAGGTCATCAATTCCCCTATAGGAGGAAACCCACACCAACACAGGGAGAACATGCAAACTCCACACAGAAATGCCAACTGATCCAGTCGGGGCTTGAACCAGCAACCTTCTTGCTGTGAGGTGACTGTGCTACCCACTACACCACTGTGATGCCTTTTTCTATTGTTATTCAGAGTAAACGCTCTAGACTGACATGCAAAAGGAGTTCATGAGCAGTTAGGACTGGTTTAATGATAATGTGCCTCTCCCAAGTAAAGTCATGATATAATTATACATTAACAAATTTCATGATGGTTACGTTAAGCATTAATTAACTTGATAATTAATACATTAAATAATAAACAATCATGTACTAACAAGTAATTAAGGTAGCCGTTATTCACAGATGAACACGTGACTCATGTTGTAGTTAAAGTTAGTTCATGATTATCATATGCATCTAATAAAGCAATGTTTAGTTTACATATCAACACATCATTATTCATGCACTGGTATTGTAAAGTGTCACCCAATAACCTTTCTTTGTCCACCAAAACCTTCTTTCCTAAATCTGTTTGTTCGTCAGTTTCTGTTTTTCAGCTTCTCTCGGCTCTGACTGCAATATTCTGCTTTCCTCTCACGTACGGCTCCATCTCATTCTCTTAGCAGACGTGAATCCAGCCGTTTCAGTGTCCCGCTCTTGGATGACTCCGAGAAAATTCTGGCTGCGTTTGGCCTTTAGCTTGTAGCATTTCATCTCAGGGTCAAAGAGGCAGAACAGATGAGTTTTCCTTCAGGTTAGAAGCGCTTCAGCAGCAGGATTAACTGGCTGGGTTTTCTGCCTTCAGGAATGCCAGTGAGAATAAACAAGAGTCGATTTGTTTTCATGTCTGCTAATTGTTTCCTCACGTTATTACGTGGTCAAGCTGAAGATCTTCGAGGCTGCACTTCTTCTCAGTGTAGGTTTGGCGTTAGGTGTTGGCCATGTGGGGTAAGAAAACGTCAACACTCTGCAGGAACATCCCGATCTGACAGATGAGGAGAAACAGTGTGCATGTATTGCATGGCTTTTGTAAGTGCAGTTACTAGAAGCAGTAAACAAATATGCTCATTTAAATAAATATGGTTAAACTAAATGATTTGATGCACTAGGGTCAAAGATGGAAAGAGGATTTCATGTTTGAAGACAATTAATGTGTTACCTTTTTCTGTACATCAAAGAATTTTCTGATGAATACCTGTAAAAAATCTACCTGATTTATAGAAGATAATCAATTCAATTCATCTTTATTTCTCTAGCCCTTTTACAATGTAGATCGTGTCAAAGCAGCTTAACGTAGATGTTCTAGTAAACTGAAACAGTGTCAGTCCAGTTTTCAGAGTTTAAGTTCAGTTCAGTGTGGTTTAATATTCACTGCTGAAAGTCCAAACACTGAAGAGCAAATCCATGCATGCGCAGCTTCACAAGTACCGAACCAAGCAGACCAGTGGCGACATTGGCGAGGAACAAACTTCACCAATTGACCAAAGTGAAGGAAAAAACCTTGAGAAAAACCAGACTCAGTTGGGCATGACCATTTCTCCTCTGGCCAAACTTCTTGTGCAAAGCTCCAGTCTAAATAGATAGATGGATAGATAAATAAATAAATAAATAGATAAATCAATCAATCAATCAATCAATCAATCAATAAATAAATAATTTTGATCCAACATTTAATTTGGACCCATTCGGTAACAAATACTTTTATAAATACCTCTGTTGACATATTGACATTGGCCCAAAAAACATAACTAAATACAACAAACAAACAAACAAACAAACAAACAAACAAACAAACAAACAAACAAACAAACAAACAAACAAACAAACAAACAAACAAACAAACAAACAAACAAACAGATAAATAAATAAATAAATAAATAAATAAATAAATAAATAAATAGATACATAAATAAATAGATAAATAAATAAATAAATAAATAAATAAATAAATAAATAAATAGATAAATAGATAAATAAATAGATAAATAAATAAATAAATAAATAGACAAATAGATAAACAGATAAATAAATAAATAAATAGATAAATAAATAAATAGATAAATAAAAAAATAAAAAAATAAATAGATAAATAAATAAATAAATAAATAAATAAATAGATAAATAGATAAATGAATATATAAATAGATAAATAAATAGATAGATAAATTAAAAAAATAAAATAAATAAATAAATAGATAAATAAATAAATAAATAAATAAATAAATAGATAAATAAATAGATAGATAAATAAATAGATAAATAAATAGATAAACAAATAAATAGATAAATAAATAGATAGATAAATAAATAAATAGATAAATAAATAGATAGATAAATAAATAAATAAATAGATAAATAAATAGATAGATAAATAAATAAATAGATAAATAAATAAATAAATACATAAATAAATTGATAAAAAAATAAATAGATAAATAAACAAATAAATAGATAAACAAATAAATAGATAAATAAACAAATAAATAGATAAATAGATAAATAAATAAATAAATAAATCAATAAATAAATAGATAAATAAATAAATAGATAAATAAATAGATAAATAGATAAATAAATAAATAAATAGATAAATAGATAAATAAATAGATAGATAAATAAATAAATAAATAAATAGATAAATAAATAAATAGATAAATAGATAAATAAATAGATAAATAAATAAATAGATAAATAAATAAATAATTGACGTCATTTTGACCCAACATTTAATTTGGACCCATTCGGTAACAAATACTTTTTATAAATACCTCTGTTGACATATTGACATTGGCCTAAAAAACATAACTAAATACAACAAACAAACAAACAAACAAACAGATAGATAGATAGATAGATAGATAGATAGATGGATGGATGGATGGATGGATGGATGGATGGATGGATGGATGGATAGATAAGTAGATAAATAAATAGATATAGTGTAAATAATAGCCAGAGTTTGTCAATGAGTGTGTATGGGTGTTTCCCGGTGTTGGGTTGTAACTGGAAGGGCATCTGCTGTGTAAAACATATGCTGGATAAGTTGGCAGTTCATTCCGCTGTGGCGACCCCTGATTAATAAAGGGACTAAGCCAAAAAGAAAATGAATGAATAAATAAATGACATCCTGAAAAATAAAAATAACATTTGTTTGTACAGATTTGTACTTTACCTTTTATAGGTGCTAAATAAAAACAAAACAAAGCAAAAAGAAAAGATAAAACAATTAAATCTTTCAAAATAAAGCTAATATAAAGCAGTTATGCATATTACTGCAACACTACTGCACTAGATCTTCTCAGAGCCAGCCTTCGGTTCACCCATTTTCACATTATTTTGAATTAAGCAATAACAGCATGTCATGCAGGTTTCATTTGTCATCGTTAAATTGTATTACTAGACATTAATGTGCCTTTAGCCAGCCGCTCTCCACACATCACCACCGGCCATTAAAACAACATTTTGCTCGACCGCTAATTAATACGACCCCGCAAATATGACAGAACTACACTCAATATGCCACTGCAGCTCATTTGAGGTTGTGTGCAATCACCATAAATCTGCAAACGGAGATCAAGAGGCGCAGTCAGATGTCGTTTATGTGTTTGGTTAGTGTATGTGTATCTGGAGGACTGCCTCTGGCCCAGTTTCTGCACGCGTGCCGTTTCTCCACGCGCTGACAGCATCTTGGAGGATCTGTGCTGGACCTGGCCTCCACTCAGGCCTGGAATCTGGGTTAACAGAAGGAAGGAGAGAGAAAAAAAACAACCCAAAATGAAAGCAGAGATGGCTAAAGCATGGAGCAGGCCAAAGGGAAGTGAGGTCATCATCACGGCGGCTTCTCTCTCACTGTTTTGCGGTCGTCACCTCGTCTTCTCTCCGCACGACGGTGGAAATAAATCATTTGCAAGATTCCTGATAACCTCACATGTATAATGCATCGATTATCACTTTCTGTGCACATTTAAACGCTCTCTGCAGTAAACACTATAGCTGTTTTCAACCATTCTATAGTGAAGTACTTGAATTAATCTGTTGTGGTGATTCTGTAGTTGCTATGGTAACACAACTGTAGCAATTGTTCTGTTGTGATAATTCTAAAGTTGCTATGGTAACACCTCAATTATACTAATTAAACTGTTGGGGTGATTCCATACTTGCTATGGTAACGCGACAACTATAGTAATTGAATTGTTGTAATTCTATAGTTGCTATGGTAACACGACAACTATAGTAATTGATTTGTTGTAATTATATAGTTGCTATGGTAACACAACAACTAGTAATTGATCTGTTGTGGTGATTCTATAGTTGCTATGGTAACACGACAACTATACTAATTGATCTGTTGTGGTGATTCTACAGTTACTATGGTAACACGACAACTATAGTAATTTATATGTTGTGATTCTATAGTTGCTATGGTAACATGACAATTGTAGCAACTGCTCTGTTGTAGTAATTCTATAGTTGCTTAGGTAACACGACAACTGTAGAAATTGATCTGTTGAGGTTATTCTATAGTTGCTATGGTAACACAACAACTACAGTAATTGATCTGTTGTGGTGATTCTATAGTTGCTATGGTAACACAACAACTACAGTAATTGATCTGTTGTGGTGATTCTATAGTTGCTATGCTAACACGACAAATATAGTAATTGATCTGTTGTGGTTATTCTATAGTTGCCATGATAACATAACAACTATAGTAATTGATTTGTTGTGGTGATTCTATAGTTGCTATAGTAACACAACAACTATACTAATTGATCTGTTGTGGTGATTCTACAGTTGCTATGGTAACACAACAACTACAGTAATTGATTTGTTGTGGTGATTCTATAGTTGCTATGGTAACACAACAACTAAAGTAACTGATTTGTTGTGGAGATTCTATAGATGCTATGGTAACATGACAACTGTAGCAATTGACCTGTTGTGGTGATTCTATAGTTGCTATGGTAACAACAACTATAGTAAGTGATTTGTTGTGGTGATTTCTATAGTTGCTATGGTAACACAACAACTATAGTAATTGATTTGTTGTGGAGATTCTATAGTTGCTATGGTAACACGACAACTGTAGCAACTGACCTGTTGTGGTGATTCTATAGTTGCTATGGTAACAACAACTATAGTAAGTGATTTGTTGTGGTGATTTCTATAGTTGCTATGGTAACACAACAACTATAGTAATTGATTTGTTGTGGAGATTCTATAGTTGCTATGGTAACACGACAACTGTAGCAACTGACCTGTTGTGGTGATTCTATTGTTGCTGTGGTAACGCAACAACTATAGTAAATATAATCAAATACTGTAGTTTTCTACAGCTACAATATACCGCAATTTACTGTAGTAAAATAAAGTATAAATAATATAAGATATAATGTTTGTATAAATAACACAAAGATGTGTGAATACTATAAGATTTACACTATAAAACACTAATATAGCAGTGAAGTAGCAAACAACTGACAATGAGGTATACTTAAAAACTATGCATTACACAACACAAACAAGACAATTATGGCATATATAAAGGCCTGTTGCCGGTGTATAAGGGACATCTGATGTGCCATCCTTTTTACATGCAAAACCACCATCAAAAATGTGCTCAAAATATTGTGAATGTTGTAATTGCAGCGAAATAATTACAATTAGGCAAACTTCCTAGAACTAGGCATTTACTATATTTTATACAACAGAAACATGACAATTATGGCATTTTATAAAAGCCTGTTGTATGTATAATAAATATCTGATGCTGTGATTTTACCATGCATAACCATAATCAAAATGCATGCTCATAAAATTCTGTGAATATTGCAATTGCAGGGAAATAGCCAAAATTGACAATGAGGTATACTTCCCAAAACTGTGCATTTACTATATTATATACAACACAAATAAGACAATTATGGAATTTATAAAAGCTTGTTGCAGGTGTATAATGGACATCTGATGCTTTGCTTTAGCAATAAAAAACACCCTCAGAAATGCACTCAATTCTGTAAATGTTTTATTTGTTTTACCTTGACCTAAATATTTTTAATGCACATTACCATTGACAAAAGCACGATGCAGGTGTATAATAGACATCATGCATTTACCATGCAAAATCGCTCTCAAAAAACATGCTAAAACTGACAATAAGGTATACTTCCCAAACCTGTGCATTCACTAGTATTTTACACAACACAAAGGTGACAGTTATGGCATTAATGAAAGCCTGTTGCATGTATAATGGACATCTGATGCTGTGCTTTTACCATGCAAAACCATCGTCAAAATACATGCCCATAGAATTCTGTGAATGTTGTACTTGCAATGATTTTGATGCTGTTTTACCTTGACCCAAATATCTTTTTTTATGCACATTCATGTTTATAAAAGCTCGTTGCATGTGTATAATGGACATCTGATGCTGTGCTTTTACCATAAAAACACCCTCAGAAATATGCTTAATTCTGTAAACGTCCCAAAACTGTGCATTTAATAGTATTTGCACAACACAAAGGTCACAATTATGACATTTACAATAGCCTGTTCTATGTACAGTATTATAAACATCTGATGCTGTGCTTTTACACTCAAAAAATATTAGTTTTTGTTCATTCAAACTACTTAATTAAAATGAGTTAAAACAACACAATTCTTGAGATTTCATTGGGACAACTTCATTTTTTTATGTTCAATCCACATAAATTTGTTAAAAGTGTTAAGTTCACTTAATCAACTTGTGTTGGGACAGCATGAATGAATTGTGTGGAACCCTGCATCTTTTTACAGTGTACCATGCAAAAACCACTGTCAAATACATGCCCATAGAATTCTGTGAATGTTGTACTTGCAATGATTTTGATGCTGTTGTACCTTGACCCAAATATCTTTTTTTATGCACATTCAAGTTTATAAAAGCTCGTTGCATGTGTATAATGGACATCTGATGCTGTGCTTTTACCATAAAAACACCCTCAGAAATGTGCTCAATTCTGTATAAATGTTTCATTTTCAGTCAGATAGAAAAAATTGACAATTAATGTCATTTTACCTGGACCCAAATGTTTTTATGCACATTTAAATTCACAAAAACCCATTGCAGGTGTATAATGGACATCTGCTGCCGTGCATTTACCATGCAACATTAACCTCAAAAAACATGCCAAAATTGACAATGGGGTATAGCTCCCAAAACTGTGCATTTAATAGTATTTGCACAACACAAAGCTGACAATCAGGGCATTTATAAAAGCCTGTTATATGTACAGTATTATAAACATCTGATGCTGTGCTACCATGCAACACCACTGTCAAATACATGCCATTAGAATTCTGTGAATGTTGTACATGCAATGATTTTGATGCTGTTGTACCTTGACCCAAATATCTTTTTTTATGCACATTCATGTTTATAAAAGCTCGTTGCATGTGTATAATGGACATCTGACACTGTGATTTGCCATAAAAAACACTCTCAGAAATTCTGTAAACGTTTCATTTTCAGTCAGATAGAGAAAATTGACAATTAATGTCCTTTTACCTTGACCCAAATGTTTTTATGCACATTTAAATGTACAAAAACCCATTGCAGGTGTAAAATAGACACCTGATTCTGTGCATTTACCATGCAAAACCTCCCTCAAAAAATGAGCTCATAGAATTCTGTGAATATTTACACGGTTATTTACACTGTTTTACCTTGACCCAAATATTTTTTATGCACATTCAAGTTTACAAACGCCCGATGCAGGTGTATAAGAGACATCTAATGCAGTACTTTAACCATGCAAAACCTCCCTAAAAAAATTCCAGTGTTTTCCTCCTATCCTGGCTGCAGTCATCGCTCACCTTTGTTTTCCCGTGGGATCTTAAAGAAGGCAGGATGAAACGGCACGTTATCTTCCCTGGGCTCCGGAATGCCCTGACAAAGGCGCTGAAGAGAAGGCCTCTTTTTTTAAGACGCACGCACTCATACAGGGCTCATTGTTGGCGGTGTAGCGTCTGTGATCAGGCAGGCCTAAGAATGATCAGCCGACGGCCCCTTCTCCGCTTTCTTCCCATCTCACCCCTGATCCCGGGCCCCGGCGGCTCCACACAGAGCTCTCTCACAGCCCTGCACACTCCGATTATTATCAGACCGCCGCTTTTCCTGCTTCTTTTTTTTTCATCTGCCCTCTGCTTTTGTCCTGTCTCTGCTCATTTCCTCTCATGCACCGGCGTGTCCTCGCTCACCTGCAGCAGGGAACGCATTCTGTTGTGTTTGGATCTCAGTCCGTGCATGACATAATTCCATTATATCAGTTTTTTGGGGACTTGCATGAGGTTAAACGAAGCGTCCAAGCTGTTGCAGTGATAGTCTGTCATTATGAAGTCACATGCTTTAATAAGATTAGCTGTACCGTCTAGGAAATCTTTTGAGGATTTTTTTTGTTGGAAGATTCGTATCTCAAAGGTGCTGTTGTTGAAATAGATAATGCATGGTATGGAAAGAGTTTAGAATATGGAAAATCAGGTAGAGGGGGTGAATACTTTTTCACAGGTTTTTAGTAACTTTAATCTCAGTAATTTCTCTTAAAATTGAAGCATGTTTTTAGATATTTGAATATGAAGTCAGATTTTAATTATGAATTGTTTATTCATTTTAAAATTATTTATTAATTATTAACAAAGACTAGAGAATACACGAGATGTGTCACTTGTATAGTTTTAAATGGGGGAAAATGTAACCGTCTATATGGCGAATGAAGCCCCGCCTTCTAGTACAAGAACCAATTAGCGATCGTTATAGACTGACATTTTTCCGGGGGAGGAGCTCGGAGCAGATGTGAGTTTCTGCAGATTTTATGTGACTCAAACGTTTAGCAATTAAACTAAAGAGACAGCTGTTGTTTAATGTCATTGTTGTTTCATTATATGAAATTTAATTATGAGCTTGGCAAACAGTTTGTTTCCCCATTCAAACAGAATGCCTGAGCGTACTGCCCAAGAGGTGTTTCAAAGATGACTGCCGAGTGAAATGACTTGCCTTAAAGGGACTTTGTAGTTAATTAATTATTTAATTAGCTGTACTGTCTAGGAGGTATTTTGAAGATCACTTTGAAGAATCTTGGTTAGATGTATATCTCAGATGGTCTGCTGTTGAAATAGAAAATTAGGTAGAGGGGGTGAATACTTTTTCACAGGTTTTTAGTGACTTTAATCTTAGTCATTTCTCCTAAAATTGAAGCCTGTTTTTGGATATTTAAATATGAAGTCAGATTTTAATTATTAATTATCAAATAATTAATTATAGCTGTACTGTCTAATAAATCTTTTGAAGATCTTTTTGAAGAATCTTGGTTAGATGTATATCTCAAACGGGCTGCTGTTAAAATAGAAAATGCAGAAAATCAGCTAGATGGAGTGAATACTGACAGGTGTTAAATGACATTGATCTCACTCATTTATCTTAAAATTGAAATATATGATGTCATATTTTAATAAGATTAGCTGTACTGTCTAGGAAATCTTTTGAAGATTTTTTTTGAAGAATCTTGGTTAGATTTCCATCTCAAATGACCTGTTGTTGAATGGAAAAAGCAATCAGGTAGACGGAGGTGAATACTTTTTCACAGGTTTTTAGTGACCTTAATGGAGGCATGTTTTTGGATTCTTGCATCTCCTGAAATATGAAGTCATGAAATGTTTTATTAAGATTAGCTGCACTGTCTGATATCTTTTGAGGATGTTTTGAAACTCATTTGGTTAGATTTACAACTGAAGTCAGAATTATTAACCCCCTGTTTATTTTTCCCCAGTTTCTGTTTAACTGAGAGAAGACTTCTTCAACACATTTCTGCACATAATAGTTTAATAACTCATCTCTAATAACTGATGTATTTTCTCTTTGCCATGATGACAGTAAATAATATTTGACCAGAAACTCTTCAAGACACTTCTATACAGCTTAAAGTGACATTAAACTAGGTTAATTAGGTTAACTAGGCAGGTTAGGGTAATTAGGCAAGTTATTGTATAATGATGGTTTGTTCTGTCGAAAAAATATATTGCTTAAAAGGGGCTAATATTATTGACCTTAAAATGGTGTTTAAAAAATTAAGAACTGCTTTTATTCTAGCCGAAATAAAACAAATCAGACTTTCTCCAGAAGAAAAAATATTATCAGACATACTGTGAACATTTCCTGAATCTGTTAAACACCATTTGGGAAATATAAAAAAAGAAATAAAAGTTCAAAGGGGGGTGAATAATTCTTTAACTGTATATCTTGAATGGGCTGCTGCTGAAATAGAATATCAAGTAATGTAGAATCTGTGAATCTGTAAATCACAATACACACTACAGTGTATTATATAAATGTGTATATATATGAAATTATTTACAACTCTTTGTTAATGAATGCGGTACAATACTTTAGACCAGGGGTCACCAATCTTGGTCCTGGAGGGCCGGTGTCCCTCCAGGGTTTAGCTCCAACTTGCCTCAACACACCTGCCTGGATGTTTCTAGTATACCTAGGAAGACCTTGATTAGCTTGTTCAGGTGTGTTTGATTAGGGTTGGAGCCAAAATCTGAAGGACACCGGCCCTCCAGGAATAAGTTTGGTGATCACTGCTTTAGACTGTAATCTGTAGTGTATAGTAGTCTAATATAAACTATAGTTGTAGAAAACTACAGTATTGGGTCATTTGTTTATATTTACTGTTTGTTGAATTACCATAGCAACTGTAGAATCACCACAACAAATCAAGTACTATAGTTGTTGTGTTACCATAGCAACTGTAGAATCACTGCAACAAATCAATTACTATAGTTGTTATGTTACCATAGCAACTGTAGAATCACCACAACAGATCAATTATTATAGTTGCATGTTACTATAGCAAGTATAGAATCACCACCACAGATCAATTAGTATAGTTGTTGTGTTACCATAGCAACTGTAGAATCACCACAACAGATCAATTATTATAGTTGCATGTTACTATAGCAAGTATAGAATCACCACCACAGATCAATTAGTATAGTTGTTATGTATATCCATAGCAACTATAGAATCACCACAACAGATCAGTTACTATAGTTGTAGCGTAACCATATCAACTATAGAATCTCACCGTTGTTCAATTGACTGTTTACATATATCTTTTGTAACGAATAATCAAAGTATGTTTAAACTGATTTTGTCTTGCACCAACTTTCATTTCACTTAAGCATCTAAATTAGCGTAATGAATGAATGATTGGGCGAATATTTAAATGATTAACAGCAGACTAGAAAGAAAGAGAAAAGAAACCCGCACTGGTCGTCACTGCAGCAGTTTCTGTCGGAGCATCTGCTGTTGATGAACTCATAGTCTCAGGTTCTGCATGTTTCCCAGAAGTCTTCATCTTTCTAAAGCATCTTGCAGTGATCCCATTATCCCAGTCACTGCGACAACAAGACCAACTCCCAGGTTATGATGGGTCAGCGGTTCGTGTCAGGCGGCGGTCTGACATCATCACAGGCCTGTCGGTTAACATCGTCCATCAACATTTGTCGGTATCCATAGCAGTGCTCGTTTTCCCGCTAGATCTTGATCCTTACGGCTACAGACTGTGGAGAGAGGTCACCTACGAGGTCAGCAGTGTGTGTGTGATCTAAGTTTTCTCCCCTAATCGTCAAGACAACAGTGACGGCATCATTCCGACTCCGTGTTTCTCATTTAAAGTTCACGGTGTGCCACAGGGTTCGCTCATCTGACCATTAAA
>NC_079435.1:62386859-62396859 GCF_903798145.1 Danio aesculapii | reverse complement strand
AGTGTTGAGAGTTTGGCTTCTCTCTGAAGGTCTGCAGGTTCACTGTGTGCTGTGTTTTGGCATGTGAGCGTCGTCATGGCAATGCAGCGTTTAATACGAACGCCTCATCCACTGTTGGTGTTGCTGGGAAACTGTTTGCTTCACACGTCCAAATGCTGAATGTGCTTTTTTTTTCATGCCTCCCACATTACTGCAAACTGACCCGTGTGCTGCTGGAGAAACCATGCTGATCTCGCTTATGAGCAGGCCCACACACAATCTGCAGAGTGTTGAGTCCATCATTCAGTTCAGTTCTGTTAAATAAAGTGCAAGTAAACATATATGAAGAGGTTATTTGTAACACAGATGACTCAATTTTTAGTCATTTTCAGATGTCCTGTTTTCAGAAATAATATTTTTATTTTGTTTTATATTAGTATTGAAGAGTACACTTGCAAAAATGAAATATTTAAAAGTTAAAATACTAATAATTAATTTAGCTGTTTTTGCAATAGGTATGTATATATGTTTGAATATGTATATGCGCAATATCACACTCGTAGCAGTGCGATGTGGCTGTATATCGGCACTAGTGGGAGGCGTGCTTTGACTCAAGGCTGCAGGCAGAGTGCCTTAGTGTCACACCAGTGCCACTATACAGCCATATCGCACTGCTATGAGTGTGATATTGCATTTATACAACAGTTTGACGGCTAAATCATGTGTATAACAAAAGAAACTCAAACACGGAGTCTAAAAATTCTTTTGTATTAGGAACTACTTTCTTCCGCCCATCATTCACGTCTGCTGCTGACACCAGAACAACAGAAACCATTGCCAGTTCACACACATCACTTTACAGCTAGTATTTGAATGATTCTCTAGCGTAATGTCCAAAGTGATAACAAAACAGCTGATTTTGCTCACATTTTAAGATTATAAGGCTAAACGTGTAATGAAATGTCATCAGTCTACAGAGATTTCCCAATATTTCTCTGTTGCAATCAGGAGATCACAATAATTAACCCCCCAAAAAGCCACAGCAAAGCAAACACTAGCAGTTTCTGTGGTATAAATACAGCACTACAACATGCAAAAGTATATATATTATTAAGTATATATAAATGAAGTTACGTTTTCAACCTTAATAGTTGTCAGAGACCTTATAATGCAATTCAAAATAGATAGACGAGTACACACTAATTGTTTATCCAAGTTAAAATAGAGAACAGTATAAAGCATTAAGATTCAGTTTACTGAATGTGTTGTGATAGTTATCTCAGTTGTGTCAGCGTTTATGCATTCATACCCTGCTTGATGTTTGCATTTATACAGTAAATGCATGGAGATATTAGGATTATAAGCAGTATTTCTGTGGCAATCGGGTTATCACAATAATTAATATGTATATGTGTACATATGTATATGTGTATATATATATATACACACAGTTGAAGTCATAGTTAATAGCCCCCCTGTTTATTTCCCCCCCATTTTCTGTTTAAAGGAGAGCAGATTTCTTCAACACATGTCTAATCATAATAGTTTTAATAACTCATCTCTAATAACTGATTTATTTTCTCTTTGTCATGATGACAGTAAATAATATTAGACTAGATATTCTTCAAGACACTTCTATACAGCTTAAAGTGACATTTAAAGGCTTAACTAGGTTAATTAGGTTAACTAGGCAGGTTAGGGTAATTAGGCAAGTTATTGTAGGATTAAATCCTAAAATCACCTCTGCTGTTATCCCAACACTGCTAATGACTATATATTGATTAATCTACTAATTTATCAATTATTCGGCTAATATAATTTGTTATACCAAAAATCGATAACAGCCACTCATCAGTCCCAATAATTCACAAGTGTTTTGGATTAGCTTGTGCTGATTCAGTGTGTATGATCTTTCCAAAGCGTTTTGTGTGTGTTTATTTGTGAGTGTGGAGTGTATGAAAGCGGGTGTGGAATGTGGAGTTGTGCTGTATGTGCGAAACGCCTCGCATTTGGGTGTCAAACAGCACTGAAGGGTCTGTTTTTGGTCTCCAGCTCTTCAAACGCAGCGTTCAGCGTTTCGCACAAACAGCACAGAGCTTTGAAGAGCTCCACAATCCACTGCTGCAGAAAACCACTGCCTTTATTAGCCCTTCTGAAACCTACTAAACTCATTTCACTCTACTTGCCCTACTTCTTTTGACCAAACTTGTCAAAAAGCCATGCTTATGCCGAAATCAGCTTTAGAATTTTATAACAATGTTGTATAGCAATGCAGCATGTAAGGAATAATCGACAATGGGCTGTTGAATTATTAGAAAACATGCACATTGAGGTTGTGATGTGGCTGTTACAGCTCATGCACGCATTATTTGCTAATAATTCAATAGCTTGGAGTCAATTGTTCTACTTCTACTGTCCTGTTGCATTTGAGAGTTTATTTGTCCTCCTCAAACGTCTCCTGTATAGCACTAGTGTCCTCCACATCTCCTCCAAAGCCTTCTGTTGTGTTCTGATGTGAATTCTGATGTGAGTCATTCAGCGGAGTGATACGGAGCTGTAATGTGCTCTAAACCTGCCGGAACTACTTTAGCTGTGTGTTCATCTGACAATAACCAAACACCTCAGAGTGACCATCGGCCAATCAGAATCAAGTATTCAGCAACCTTGTATGAAAATGATATTGGTGTTATCATAATTCTCTGTCAGATTGATTGACAATACTGTATTTATGATATAAATACTAATATATACTTATACTTTTATCCAAAGTGACTTACAAGTGAGGTGAAAATAAGTACTTGAAATCACCAGATAACTGCAATCAAAATATTCCATGACAATATTGTTTTAAATACTTAAAAAAGCAACTATAAGAAGGTGTGTGGTGCATATGGAGAGGGAATAAATGTGTCTTACAGGTGGTGTGTGGAGGCCACAGATCTGCATCAAGCACACTCAGTATTGCACAATGTTTTCCCAGAGATATGGATTGTTTATAAGTAAGTGTCTGGTATAAATGATTAAAGAGAGCCTGTTGATTGATAGTCAACTAAATGATTAAGTATTGATGAAACTGATTCATTTTCAGATGTTTTATAAATATGTTTATTCAATCAGGAAGCGAAAATAAACATGAAAGTACTTTATTGTATGTTATCTTCATTTAGTGAAGTTTTCAAACTAATTTTGAGAGGAGCACGTGATATGATTGACTGCAGCTGGCCACTCATCTACATTCACTAGTTAGCCAATCAAATTAACCCCAACTCACTATAAGTAGCCTAGCTAGAACTACTCTCTTATCTTCGTTTTCCGAAGAAACCCCCATCCAGCCCTTCTCCTCCTTTTTTCTTTTACCACGGGGAGCTCTCGAGAACCACCTGATCTCGTTCTCCCCTCATATGCTCTATGGACCAGGCGGGAGCCCTGGGCTCACCTATCTCCGAGCTCAGGGTTCTCTCCCGGGACAGCATGCCAAACCTGCTAACAGTTGTCAAACAATATCTAAGTGTGAACTCTTGAATTTGCTATTATATTGCAAATTACAAATTATACACTGCCTGAAATTAAACAAAATAAACATCAAAATATCTCTCAAAGTCAGCTGAAATGTTCACACACTCTAAAAAAAGGCCAGTTCTGGGTGTAATAGGAATGAACCCAACTGCTGGGTAATATTTTGAGTTCAATGAATAGGGCGAAATGTAACCAGATGGTTGGGTTAGTCCATACTACATAAGTCCATACTAAGTCCATAGTTATCGTTTATATAATCCAGCATTCTTAGAGTGTATGTTTGGTCACTTGAATTGTTGTATTGAAGATTATTGGTCCTGCAAACCGTACCAATTGTTTTTTTGTAGGGTACAGCCAGCGTGGTAGAGGTGCGATTATGGCATTAAACCTCTGATTGTTGTTTGTTTATGTATGTATGGATGTCGGATCTTATGAGTAGCTGTGTGCTTTTATATTTAGGAATGCCACATTTTAATGTTGTAATGTAGACACTTACCTGAAATTACCTGTTTATAGTACGCTCCAAAAAAGGGGGCGGAGTCTAGCCTTTAAGAGGAGATGGCAGACTCAGAAACAGTGTCAGTTTACCTGGCTAGCGAGCGTGTTGTGGCAGAACCGTAAGCAATCCCCCGCTGTTATCTAGTGTCTGTGTGACGTAGATAAGTTTCTCTCTAATATATTGTAGATGTATTGTTTTGTGTTGTATATATCGTGTTTTGTTTTGTTTATTTGAGTTGTTACTTTGTTTTTTTTGTACATATCTTTTTGTGAAATCTGTGACTGTACATTTATCTGCACTGGACTGTTTTACGTTATCCTTGTAAAAAAAACATATTTTTTTAACACTTCCGGGACGAGGCCATCAATTTTTGAGAACTCTTTGTTTTTTTTTTGTTATTGGTGTTGGGCATCCCACACCATTCCCATTCCGGGTCCACTACACAATTACGCAGGGCGGCATGGGAAACATCTGACACACGAAACTCCGTAGTGAGCACTCTCACCGCTCAGAACTCACAGGGCGCCACAGCAGGTGGCAGTAGTGAGCTTGTGGGTCGCGGGCCGTCGCAAATATGTTGATTCATACGCTCTAAAGATGCCAATTTTGTGTGTAACAGGCACTAACCCAACTGCTGGGTTATTTTTTTTTTATTAAATGAATAGGACCAAATTTAACCAAACGTTTGGGTTAGGTCAAACTTAATAAAGTCCCTACTTAGTCCATAATTTAGGCTTAAATAATTCATAATGTGTATGTTATTATGGTGGCTTGAAAAGCCAGCATATTGTTATCTATCTTAAACTTATTATTATTCTTCTTCTTCTTCTTCTTCTTCTTCTGAGACTAATTTCTAAGTGTATCTCCTCCTAGGCCTTTCAAGCTACATACTTCAAACTTTCGTCAAACCTTCAAACTGGTCTGACTCGGGTTGCTATATCTTTTCTAACTGATCCGACCTTGGGTTTTCCGAAAAACGACCCAGAAAAAACCCAAAAGTCCCATTGACTTAACATTGGGTCAAACTTTGTGAGCTCATAACTCTGCATCAGACTGTCCTACAGACTTCTAACTGGACTCATTTAACTCAGTCTAGCCAGCAGCCAATAACTGATGACTTTTTAACTTACTAGCCACTCCCTAGCAACCACTTACAGCACCCTAGCAACTGTCCCATAGACTTCCATTGTAAAAGACTCCCATTTACTTAACATTGGATCAACCTTTGTGAGCTCATAACTCTGCATCAGACTGTCCTACAGACTAGAGTCTGACCTCATTCAACTCAGTCTAGCCAGCAGCCAATCACTGATTACCTTTAAACTTACTAGCCACTCCCTAGCAACCAATTTCAGCACCCTAGCAACTGTCCCAGAGACTGTGACTAGCTATTCTAACACACGCTAACAGTTTTAACATCCTACTGACATGCTAATCTTGCTAGAAAGGTGCTAGCAACACGATAGTGACATGCTAGTCATGCTAGTAACATGCTAATTCATGCTAGAATCATGCTAACAACATGCTAATTCATGCTAGAAACAAGCTGACTCATGCTAGAATCATGCTAGTAACATGCTAGTTACATGCTAATTAATGCTAGAATCATGCTAATTCCTGCTAGAAACATGCTAATAACATGCTAATTCATGCTAGAAACATGCTAGTAACATGCTAGAATCATGCTAATAACATGCTAATTCATGCTAGAAACATGCTAATTAATGCTAGAATCATGCTAATTCATGCTAGAAACATGCTAATAACATGCTAATTCATGCTAGAAACATGCTAGTAACATGCTAGAATCATGCTAGTAACATGCTAATTCATGCTAGAATCATGCTAATAACATGCTAATTCATGCTAGAATCATGCTAGTAACATGCTAATTCATTCTAGAAACATGCTAGTAACATGCTAGAATCATGCTAGTAACATGCTAATTCATGCTAGAATCATGCTAATAACAAGCTAATTCATGCTAGAAACATGCTAGTAACATGCTAATTAATGCTAGAAACATGCTAGTAACATGCTAATTCATGCTAGAATCATGCTAGTAACATGCTAATTCATGCTAGAAACATGCTAGTAGCATGCTAATTCATGCTAGAATCATGCTAGTAACATGCTAATTCATGCTAGAATCATGCTAATAACATGCTAATTCATGCTAGAAACATGCTAGTAACATGCTAATTCATGCTAGAATCATGCTAGTTACATGCTAATCCATGCTAGAATCATGCTAGTAACATGCTAATTCATGCTAGAATCATGCTAGTAACATGCTAATTCATGCTAGAGTCATGCTAGTAACATGCTAATTCATGCTAGAATCATGCTAGTAACATGCTAATTCATGCTAGAAACATGCTAATAACATGCTAATTCATGCTAGAATCATGCTAATAACATGCTAATAACATGCTAGAAACATGCTAATTCATGCTAATAACATGCTAAATCATGCTAGAAACATGCTAGTAACATGCTAATTCGTGCTAGAAACATGCTAGTAACATGCTAATTCGTGCTAGAATCATGCTAGTAACATGCTAATTCATGCTAGAATCATGCTAGTAACATGCTAATTCATGCTAGAATCATGCTAATAACATGCTAATTCATGCTAGAAACATGCTAATTCATGCTAGAATCATGCTAATAACATGCTAGTAACATGCTAATTCATGCTAGAAACATGCTAGTAACATGCTAATTCATGCTAGAATCATGCTAGTAACATGCTAATTCATGCTAGAAACATGCTAGTAACATGCTAACTCATGCTAGAAACATGCTAGTAACATGCTAATTCATGCTAGAATCATGCTAATTCATGCTAGAAACATGCTAGTAACATGCTAATTCATGCTAGAATCATGCTAACAACATGCTAATTCATGCTAGAAACAAGCTGACTCATGCTAGAATCATGCTAGTAACATGCTAGTTACATGCTAATTAATGCTAGAATCATGCTAATTCCTGCTAGAAACATGCTAATAACATGCTAATTCATGCTAGAAAACATGCTAGTAACATGCTAGAATCATGCTAATAACATGCTAATTCATGCTAGAAACATGCTAATTAATGCTAGAATCATGCTAATTCATGCTAGAAACATGCTAATAACATGCTAATTCATGCTAGAAACATGCTAGTAACATGCTAGAATCATGCTAGTAACATGCTAATTCATGCTAGAATCATGCTAATAACATGCTAATTCATGCTAGAATCATGCTAGTAACATGCTAATTCATTCTAGAAACATGCTAGTAACATGCTAGAATCATGCTAGTAACATGCTAATTCATGCTAGAATCATGCTAATAACAAGCTAATTCATGCTAGAAACATGCTAGTAACATGCTAATTAATGCTAGAAACATGCTAGTAACATGCTAATTCATGCTAGAATCATGCTAGTAACATGCTAATTCATGCTAGAAACATGCTAGTAGCATGCTAATTCATGCTAGAATCATGCTAGTAACATGCTAATTCATGCTAGAATCATGCTAATAACATGCTAATTCATGCTAGAAACATGCTAGTAACATGCTAATTCATGCTAGAATCATGCTAGTTACATGCTAATCCATGCTAGAATCATGCTAGTAACATGCTAATTCATGCTAGAATCATGCTAGTAACATGCTAATTCATGCTAGAATCATGCTAGTAACATGCTAATTCATGCTAGAATCATGCTAGTAACATGCTAATTCATGCTAGAAACATGCTAATAACATGCTAATTCATGCTAGAATCATGCTAATAACATGCTAATAACATGCTAGAAACATGCTAATTCATGCTAATAACATGCTAAATCATGCTAGAAAACATGCTAGTAACATGCTAATTCGTGCTAGAAACATGCTAGTAACATGCTAATTCGTGCTAGAATCATGCTAGTAACATGCTAATTCATGCTAGAATCATGCTAGTAACATGCTAATTCATGCTAGAATCATGCTAATAACATGCTAATTCATGCTAGAAACATGCTAATTCATGCTAGAATCATGCTAATAACATGCTAGTAACATGCTAATTCATGCTAGAAACATGCTAGTAACATGCTAATTCATGCTAGAATCATGCTAGTAACATGCTAATTCATGCTAGAAACATGCTAGTAACATGCTAACTCATGCTAGAAACATGCTAGTAACATGCTAATTCATGCTAGAATCATGCTAATTCATGCTAGAAACATGCTAGTAACATGCTAATTCATGCTAGAATCATGCTAGTTACATGCTAATTTATGTTAGAATCATGCTAGTTACTTGCTAATTCATGCTAGAAACATGCTAATTCAGACTCGGCTTTTCAAGCCACCATAAAGTTTGTCCTCAAACTTTAATATCTAGTTATTCTTCTTCTTCTTCTTCTTCTGAGACTAATTTCTAAGTGTATCTCCTCCTAGGCCTTTCAAGCTACATACTTCAAACTTTCGTCAAACCTTCAAACTGGTCTGACTCGGGTTGCTATATCTTTTCTAACTGATCCGACCTTGGGTTTTCCGAAAAACGACCCAGAAAAATCCCAAAAGTCCCATTGACTTAACATTGGGTCAAACTTTGTGAGCTCATAACTCTGCATCAGACTGTCCTACAGACTTCTAACTGGACTCATTTAACTCAGTCTAGCCAGCAGCCAATAACTGATGACTTTTTAACTTACTAGCCACTCCCTAGCAACCACTTACAGCACCCTAGCAACTGTCCCATAGACTTCCATTGTAAAAGACTCCCATTTACTTAACATTGGATCAACCTTTGTGAGCTCATAACTCTGCATCAGACTGTCCTACAGACTAGAGTCTGGCCTCATTCAACTCAGTCTAGCCAGCAGCCAATCACTGATTACCTTTAAACTTACTAGCCACTCCCTAACAACCAATTTCAGCACCCTAGCAACTGTCCCAGAGACTGTGACTAGCTATTCTAACACATGCTAACAGTTTTAACATCCTACTGACATGCTAATCTTGCTAGAAAGGTGCTAGTAACACGATAGTGACATGCTAGTCATGCTAGTAACATGCTAATTCATGCTAGAATCATGCTAACAACATGCTAATTCATGCTAGAAACAAGCTGATTCATGCTAGAATCATGCTAGTAACATGCTAGTTACATGCTAATTAATGCTAGAATCATGCTAGTTACATGCTAATTCATGCTAGAAACATGCTAATTCATGCTAGAATCATGCTAACAACATGCTAATTCATGCTAGAAACATGCTAGTAACATGCTAATTCATGCTAGAAACATGCTAGTAACACGCTAGAATCATGCTAGTAACATGCTAATTCATGCTAGAAACATGCTAGTAACATGCTAATTCATGCTAGAATCATGCTAGTAACATGCTAATCCATGCTAGAATCATGCTAATAACATGCTAATTCATGCTAGAATCATGCTAGTAACATGCTAATTCATGCTAGAATCATGCTAATAACATGCTAATTCATGCTAGAATCATGCTAATAACATGCTAATTCATGCTAGAAAACATGCTAATTCATGCTAGAATCATGCTAATAACATGCTAATTCATGCTAGAAACATGCTAGTAACATGCTAATTAATGCTAGAAACATGCTAGTAACATGCTAATTCATGCTAGAATCATGCTAGTAACATGCTAATTCATGCTAGAATCATGCTAACAACATGCTAATTCATGCTAGAAAACATGCTAGTAACATGCTAGAATCATGCTAGTAACATGCTAATTCATGCTAGTAACATGCTAATTCATGCTAGAATCATGCTAGTAACATGCTAATCCATGCTAGAATCATGCTAATAACATGCTAATTCATGCTAGAATCATGCTAGTAACATGCTAATTCATGCTAGAATCATGCTAGTAACATGCTAATTCATGCTAGAATCATGCTAATAACATGCTAATTCATGCTAGAAACATGCTAATTCATGCTAGAATCATGCTAATAACATGCTAATT
>NC_079435.1:62346859-62381859 GCF_903798145.1 Danio aesculapii | reverse complement strand
TTTGAGTATCGGTATCAATACTGAATCCTGATCCGATACTTCTATAATACATAAAAAGAGTAAAGAAGAGCGAAGAAACAGATCCAGGATCATCCTTATCCTTTATTTAACTCACCTTATTTTAACATTCAATAAGTCTGGTAACAAACAGAGCACTTCTGGTGAGAAAGCTTGAACAATCAAGTAATAAATAACATCCATTCTTCACTCTGGACTTACGTGCAACTGTAATTATAATTAACGGTAAACATATCTCACAGTTTGCTGGCGCCAATAGCCTAGTGGTTATGTGCGCCGACATATAGCACCATGATCTCACGACGGCCCGAGTTCAATTCCTGGCTCAAGGTCTTTTGCGACCCTACCCCCCTCTCTGCGTCCCTATGCTTTCCTGTCTGTAACCTCGACTGTGCTATCTCAATTAAAGGTAAAAACCCCTAAAAATGATTCTCAGAGTTTTGCCTTGGCAATATTGTCATCATCACTTTATAAATACCTCCAGACTGCAGACATACTCGCGCTGTCCGCTTCAAGCTGCTTCTGTATTCTACTTTGCCAGCATTTAAACAGTAGTGTCTCCTGCACAAAGTGATGTCATGCCGCACATGTTGCTGTCAAAAAAAAAGGTCTAACTCTGTGCCACCGCATAAACTGTAGATGTGTTCAAAAATAAAGAGAATATATACACATTCTGATTACAGAATTAAGATGTCCAGATACAATAATGTGATCGAAATCAGACCCGATCGAGTCTGGAAACCACACGATCGGGGTCTCCGAACACGTTATTGGATCTGGATATCTTAATTCTGTGATTGAATGAATGAATGAATGACTTGAATGATTGCTAGTGAAACGTAAATGAGATGACCATTGAATCAATGAATGGGTGAAAGAACCAGTAAATGATTAAATACATTTGTGTGTGGATATTTCTGTGAATGAATTAAACGAATTAGTGAATGAATTGAACGAATGATGATTGCTAGTGAAACGTAAATAAGATGAACAATGAATCAATGAATGAGTGAATGTACTAGTAAATGAATAAACACATTTGTGTGTGGATAATTCTGTGAATGAATTGAATGAATGAATGAATGAACGAATCAATGAATTGAATGAATGATTGCTAGTGAAACGTAAATGAAATGAACAATGAATCAATGAATGAGTGAAAGAACTAGTAAATGAATAAACAATTTGTGTGTGGATAATCTGTGATTGAATGAATGAAATCAATCAATCAATGAACGAATGAATGAACTGAATCAATAAACGAATTGAATGAATTAATTAAATGAATGATTGCTAGTGAAATGTAAATGAGATTATCAATGAATCAATGAATGAGTGAATGAACTAGTAAATGATTTAAACACATTGTGTGTGGATAATTCTGTGATTGAATGAATGAATGAATGAATGATTTAAATTAATGAACGAATTGAATGAATTGAAATGAATGAATGAATTGAATGAATGAATTGAATGAAACATTGCTAGTAAAACACAAATGAGATGAACAATGAATGAGTGAGTGTATGAAGTAAATAAATTATTAAACATTTGTGTGTGGGTAATTCTGTGAATGAAGAATGATGATTGCTAGTGAAATGTAAATGAGATAAACAATGAAATCTATGAATGAGTAAATGAACTAGTACATAATTAAACACCTTTCTGTGTAGATAATTTGTGACTAAATGAATGAATGAATGGATTTGAATTGAATAGAATTGAATTGAATAATTGAATAAATTGAGATGAATGAATTGAATGAATCATTGCTAGTGAACAACAATGAGATGAACAATGAGTGAGTGAGTGAAGAAGTAGTAAATGATTAAACATTTGTGTGTGGATAATTCTGTCAAAGGGAATTAATGAAATGAATGATTGCTAGTGAAATGTCAATGAGATGAAACAATGAATCTATGAATAAATAAATGAACTAGTAAATGATTAAACATTTGTGTGTGTATAATTATGTGACTGAATGAATTATTGAATAAATGAATTGAATGTATTGATTGAATGAATGAAATAATTAAATTGAATTGAATGAATGAATTGAATGAATCATTGCTAGTGAAACACAAGGAGATGAACACTGAATGAGTGACTGAATGAAGTAGTATGATTGATTTAAACATTTGTGGGTGGATAATTCTGTGACTGAATGAATGAATGGATGGATGAATGAATGAATGAACTGAATGATTGATGGTGAAAAGTAAATGAAATGAACAATAAATGAATCAATGAAGAGCTAGTATGATTAAACAAATTCATGTGTTGATAATTAAGTGGCATTATGAATGAATGACTAAATGATTCAAATTCACCAGTCGATGAATTATTCAACACCACCATCATCCAGCTGGTTCTGAAATCTGTTGGACTCCAGTTAAAATCAGAGCAGTTGTTAAGTCACGAATAAGCAATGTACATATCAGTGTTTATAATTATTAGTGTTAAAATTTTAATCTTGTTATAAATATGAACTTGAATGCTCAGCTGTATGGAGAGATAAACTGCTTATGCTCCATATTAGTAATGCATAGTAAAATCTAAAAATTCAATATCTTTTTTTTTTGTGTTTGTTTTTACATCCTAAACTAACGGAATATTATCTTCCTCGTTTCTCATTGTTCTTAGGCCGTTATGTCGAGTCTCTGTTTTTCCTCTTTGCGACCCCTGAGCACAATGCATTTAGTTTCAGCACAAGACTCTGTGTTCCTCATTAATGAAGTCAAATTGTGTTTCAGTCTCCGTCCACAGTGTTTCTTCCAGTAAGCTGTGGGATCATGCATGTAATGTCTGGGTGCTGGAGATGATGTTGTGTTTGGACGGTTTTGTGTTCAGTTCTGCTTACTTCTTATGAAGATTATGAAGACGAAACAGATGCTGGAGATTCTGACGCTCCTCGGCTGATTAACCTCAGATTCCTCACCGATGCTCCACTGTTATTTACAGCTACTCTGCGCTCTATTTCTCAGAGAAAATCTCTCGGAAACTGCGTCAAAAAAAGACTGGGTGCGTAAGAGCCCACCATTCAAATGGTTGCAAAAAAGGACAGAGCGCCATGTAGATGAAGAAAGGTGATATAAAGGGTGTGAAGGATTGAAGGATGGGTTATTACTGGTTATTACTGGTTATTACTGGAAGACTGTTTTTGTTGTGTAATTTCTGTTGAAGCAATGGGAGATCAGTTCAAACTACACAATTATGGATGGATGGATAGATGGACAGATGGATTGATATCTGGATGGATGTAGAGATAGACGGATAGTAGATAGATGGATGGATAGATAGATGGATGAATGGATGTATATATGGATGTATAGATTGATAAATGAATGGATGGATGGAAAAATGTATAGATAAATGGATAGATGGATGGATGGACGGATGAAGAGTTGTATAGATAGATGGATAGATAGATAGGTGGATGGATGGATGGAGAAATGTATAGATAGATGGATGGATAGATGAATGGATGGAGAAATGTAGATGGATGGAAAGACGGATGAAGAGTTGTATAGATGGATGGATGGATGGATGGAGAAATGTATAGATAGAACAATGGATGTATGTATGACTGGAGAGATGGATGGGTGGATGGATGGAGGTATATATTGATGGAGAGATGGATGGAGGGATGGATAGATAGATGAAGAAATGTATAGATGATGGATGGATGGATGGATAGATGGAGAAATGTATAGATGGATGGATAAATAAATGGATGGAGAGATGGATGGATGGATGGATGGATAAATGAATGGATGGATGGAGAAATGTATAGATGGATGGATGTATATATTGATGGAGAAATGAATGGATGGATGGATAGATGGATGGATGGATGGATAGTAAGATAGATGAGGAAATGGATGGAGACATGTATAAATGATGGATGGAGAGATGATGGATGGATGATAGATGATGGAAAATGGATAGATAGATAAGTGGATGGATGGATATAATTATGGATGGATGGATAGATAGATGGAGAAATGTATAGATGATGGATGGAGAGATAGACAAAGATAAATGGATGGATAGAGACATGGATATATTGATTTATAAAGATATATCAATAGACCCATGGGTGGATGGATGGAAACATTGATAAGAGAGGTGGATGGACGTATGTATTTATGTATGTATTTATGTATGTATGTATGAATGGACAGACGGATGGATGGATGGATGGATGGATGGATGGATGGAAACACATGGATTGATGGATAGATAGAGAGAGAGATGTATCAATAGTATGTATCGATAGACAAATGGATGGATGGATAGAGAGATGGATAGATATATTGATAGATAAATGGATGGATGGATGCATAGGAATATATATGAAAGGATGGTCAGGGTGTAGACGGATAGATGGATAGACAGAGAGATGGGTGGACGGATAGATGAGTCCTCCAATGCTCTGATGCTCCAGAATTGAGTTTGTTTTTCAGATATAAACATCCTGCGGCAGTAACACATGTGTGTGTGGGTGTGTCTTATATAATGTGTGTTGGGTCTGTGGTGCTCAGTGTGTTCATCACAGGTGTTGTGCACCTGTTCTCCACATTCCTCCATCCTCCAGCAGATCTACTGTACACAAACACACACATACACAATCCTTACATTACTCACATTCATTCTGTCTGAGCTGCAGATGAAGCAATAAACAGAGCGCTACACTGGCTTTAATACGCTTCTGGCGTCACGAAGCAGACCCTAACAGACTTTACCATGGTAAAATCAAAACACTTTTTCTGTCAGGCACGTTTTAATAGATGGCGTTGGTTGTAATTCTCTGAGAAACTTCTATTTTATAAATTTTTAAGCAGAATACATTTTTTAAAAGGTATGTTATATTTAAATATTCATCAGGAAAAACCCTGGAGTGTTACTGGGAGTTATTATTACAAGGCTTGAACTTAATTTACTACAAGTAATTACTACAAGACTTAATTATTGGATGTTTATCGAAAAAAAGTTAATAGTAATAATAATAACAACAACAACAACAACAACAACAACAACAACAACAACAATAATAATAATAATAATAATAATAATAACAACATAATAATAATATAATAATAATAATAATATAATAATAATAATAATACTAGTAATAATAATATATAATAATAACAACAACAATAATAATAATAATAATAATAATAATAATGATGATGATGAAGATGATAATAATAATGATAATAACAACAATAATAATAATAATATATAATATATAATAATAATAATAATAATAATGATGATGATGAAGATGATAATAATAATGATAATAACAATAATATAATGATAATAATAATATTAATAATAGCAGTAATAATAATCGTAATAATAATAATGATAATAATAGCAGTAACAACAACAACAACAACAATAATAATAATAAGATGATGATGATGATGATAACAATTATATTAATAATAATAATAACAATAATAATAATAATAATGATGATTATAATGATAATAATGATTATAATAATAATAATAATAGCAGTAATAATAATAATATAATAATAATAATAGCAGTAACAACAACAACAACAACAAAATAATAATAATATAATAATAAAGATGATGATGATGATGATGATGATGATGATAATAGTATATTAATAACAATTAATAATAACAGTAACAACAACAACAGCAATAATAATAATAATAATAACAATACTACTACTAAAAATAATAATAATAACAATAATAATAATAATAATAATAATATAATAATAATATATAACAATAACTATTCAATTCATTTCAATGAATAACAATATTAATAACAATAACAATAAAAGTAGTAAATAATAATAGTAATAATGATAATAACAATAATAACAACAATATTAATAATCTTGTAATTTGTTTATTATGTTTTATGCATGGTTTACTTAACCACAACATCACCCCAATAAAATCTAAAGCTGGTCTTTTCATTTGGTGAAATTGCATTTATTGCGATATATGTCACAGAAATATGACATATAGCAAAGTTAGATTTTTGCAATATCCTGCAACCTATAGTGTGCATTATAAATTGTGTGTATGTGTGTGTGTGTGTGTGTGTGTGCGCAAGGTTGGTGGGCCACATGATGTTTGCACTGAACACAGCTGTGTGACTTCAGCACATGACAAATGGAGGCCCAAAGTCAACAGGCTATAATACACACACACACACACACACACACACACACACACACACACACACACGCAGATATATCATGACAGAGGCTCCAGGCTCACATTTATCCGTGAGTGGATGTCTCTCTGCAAAAGTTTCACCCCAGTGCTTTAAAGGTGTCATACACTACATTCATTCAGAATCAGTTTCATTGCCAAGTGTGCTTCACACACACAAGGAATTTGTTTTGGCAACAGAAGCTTCCAGTGTACATAAATATGAAATAAATAAAGTGTTACCTATTATTTACTTAATTTTATGTGTCATATATTATTTTATATTATTATTATTAACTTTTAAAATATTAAAGTAATGTATTGTTCACTAAAAAACGTGAGTAAACCCATAGCGATGAGTTGAATTTACTTAAATAAGCGAGTAAACTCATTGTAATTCTGACCTGTTAAGTTGATTTAACTTAATTTTTTTTGTAATTATGCACTTAAACATTTTAAGGCAATGAGTTTACTCACTTATTTTGACTATATTAATCTTCTTTTTTCCAGTGTGTGTGTATATTCATATATACATATATTCGTTTTCATTCGGCTTAGTTCTTTATTTATCAGGGCATCGCCACAGCAGAATGAACCACCAACTATTCCAGCATATGTTTTACACAGTGGATGCCCTTCCAGCTGCAACCCTGTACTAAAAAAACCACACTCATTCACACACACACACTCATACACTACGACCAATTTAGTTCATCAATATAGCGCATGTAGTGCATGGAGAACATGCAAACTCTACACAGAGGCACCAACTGATCCACCCGGAACTTGAACCAGTGACCTTCTTGCTGTGAGGCGACATTGCTAACCACTGAGCCACCTACCTGTATGTATCTATTTTTTTACAGTGTGTTTAGGTGTGATTTTTGACTATTGCAGCTGTATAATATCTTAAATCATTCAGCGTAGTGATTTGCAACTATAATGCACAGCAGAATATGCACAGCAGAGTTGCTTTTGCACTATTTACCATTTCTGCAGAATATAACTGCACACGTTTTGCTGGGAAATAAGTATTGCTGAGCTCATGGCTTTGCAGAAACCCGATCCAATAAAACAATTTACGACTGGTGCTGATGTGCAGCTGGCTGCGGCATCACTAATGGCTTTTAAATGTGCTCCTTCTGGGCTTCGGGAGAAGAAACTGGGCCTGTGATTTACGGCTCCGCTTTACCTCTGACCTCCACATTCTCTCGGCGCTCGTGGACGCGTGATCGGCCCAATCTGCGCTACTGTGTGTGATTTTTATTGCCATCTTTGGCACGGAATCTTTCTCACAGGTGCCAGTGGAGATAAAGTACGATACGCTGCTGATTTACTGAGACAAGCGGGTCGTAATGGAGGTGTGTTTTCAGATCGCTGCGATGGGGATCAGTGTATTTACTTGGGCTTTTTACTCGTGCCACCCATGCAGGATTCGCCAGCCTACTTTTTTATTAGTCGCAAATGATGCAGAAAATGACATCATCGTCCCAGTGAAGGTTACTATCGGGACTCGGTCAGGCTCTGTTAAGCAGGATAAAATAAATAAAGGCACGCCAAGCTAAGAGTGAACCAGCTTTTGAAGTTTTATTCATGGTAATAGAAAGTTCATCCAAAAGTTAGCTAATGCATGGTGCACAGACTGTCATTTACTGTTTAACTGATATTACCTTTTTATATTTGTTTTACTCTGACGTTTAGATGAAGACAAAACTATTAGCCCTGCTGTATTTTATATTTTCAGGTATTTAACAAGTGCTGTTTTTTTCAACACATTATTTTAAACATATTCGTTTTAATAACAATTCTAATAACTAGTTTTGTCTTTGCCTTGATTACTAGTTTGCAAGAGTGTATGGGTGTTTCCCAAACTTTTTGGTGCATTACTGCCACTTCTCGCTCTGGTCGGTAACGTCGCAAATCAATAATTGGGCTGACACGAGAAACTTGCTTGATGGAAAGATGACAGAGGGAGAGGAGTTTATATATATATATATATATATATATATATATATATATATACAGTAAATATATTAATTTACTTTAGTAAAGGCTGAAGTATACTATGACTGTGCGCCGCTGGGGGGGAGGAAGTTAGGAAGATTTTAAGGGCCCATACATTTATGGGGGCCCCAGAGACATTATCAAGGGCCCGTGCCAATTTCCCCCTTGTCCTACACCTTCTTCGCTCGCCCCCCCCCTTCGCTCTTCACTTACAGCCGTGATACCAAACCCCCCCCCCCCCCCGCTCTTCACTTTCAGCCGCCATACCAACCAACTCACCCCCCAGCCCCCAACACCCCATCCCCAGCTCTTCACTTTCAGCCACGACACAAACTAGCCCATCCCCCCATCCGCCCCCCCGGCTCTTCGCTTACAGCTTGTCAGAGGGCCCATGGCGGCCCCCGTACTATGGTAATTACTATTATTCCATGATATTATTAATGGTACTACAATATGTTAGTTAGTGTAATTTAATGCTAATTCGTTAATATTTCCCTTCACTATACATTACTATAGTATTTTAATGTTGGATTTTTTGTTTTTGCTGTTATATACTATAATTTGTTTCTGTTTGGTACAATATTATTTACAGTAAATAACTGAACAATTCTGCCTCCTATGATTCTTTGACAGTTTTACTGATCACTAAGATATGAATGATAATTTAAGTTGCTTCGATTTAAAAAAGAAGATTGTAAAAATAGCTCAAATGTAGCTAAACTACTTTTGCAAAGTAGCTTGCTACATTTCCCAGGGTGTAGCTTTTAGTGTAGTTAAGCTACATTTTAAGTAGTGTAGCTAACAGCTTAGCTCACTACATTTTCAAGCAGCTTGCCCAACACTGATGTTTTAACGTAACATTCCCATAATGTTGTCAAAATAATAAATGCAAAGTTTTATTAAAAGGTTAATATACAGTAAGTGTTATGCTCATAAAACATTCAAAAGTAACATCCACACAATTACTTTGCTCTCATAAAGGTTAGTTAGTTAGTTTCTTGTCTAATTATTAACAATTAAGTAAAGTTGACTGAACATAACTTAAAATTCAGCATTTTGGTCCTATCACTTAAAAATATGAGTTAATTTAACTTATGTTTCATGAAAATTCTTAAACTTAAGATTTCAAGTATAGTGAGCTTAATATCATAATTAATACTTTGAAAAAAATAGGTCATTTTCACAAATGTAGTCTTGACTGTAAATTTCTAATGTGCAACCTTTTAAGTACAAGGTCTTTTTGAAAATCAGAAAACAAATGGCTTCAGGTATAATTATTCATCATAATGTGAATAAATGGCTACTTATTTTTTTGATGCACACACATGCATATATATATATATATATATATTATATATTATTATATATATATATATATATTATATATATATAATATATTATATATATATATATATATTATTGTAACAGAATGAAATGTCTGTCACTTGTTTTTTTTAATCCATGGAATAATGGAAATAAGTACTGAATTTGTTGAACTGAACAATTTAAGTATAGTCTACAAAACCAGTGAGTTTAATAAACTTAAATATGCAAGTTTTGAGAGACTCCATTACTCAATTAAATCGAGGCAATGAGTTTACTCAATTAATTTAGTTCAGTCAACTTATTAGGGTTTTCAGTGTAGCTAACTTTATTTGTCCCTGTAGGGAAATTTCATTTGCAAAATACACTCACAGAGACTTCTGACATTTCACATTTGTCATATATATATAATTTTAAAACATAAGTGTAAATAAATAAGTATCCAGTCTACTAGCCATCGGCTGAGGGAGGAGGAATTTAAAAACTGTACTGCTTGGGGTATAAATGATTTTCCTATTTCTTACACACCTGGGAACACAATATTGACGACCTGATGGTAACAATTGGAAGCTGTTTGATAAAGGATATCTCTCATCATTGACAATCATGATAGTCTTATTTAGTACTCTCTCTTTGTATATACTATCATTGCTCTTTAGTTTTATTCCCAACTACTTACTGGCTGTTGTTACCACCTTCCCCAGTGACCTCTTCTGGGCCTCAGATGCATTTCCATGCTAACAGATCACACAAAATGTTGCAATACTTTCAATAAAAGCACTATACGGGCATAATTCAACCAAAAATGAAAGTTTACTCATCACTTACTGACCCTCAAGTAGTTTAAAACATATTTACATTTTTTATGAATATATTTAGGGGCAGTGGTTAGCACTGTGGCTTCATTGGTCACTGGTTCGAGTCACGGCTAGGTCAGTTGGTGTTTCTATGTGGAGTTTGCATGTTCTCCCCATGTTGGCGTGGGTTTCTTCCGGGTGCTCCGTTTTCCCCCACAGTCCAAACACATGCGCTATAGGGGAATTGATGAGTACTGGGTTGCAGCCGGAAGGGCATCCGCTGTGTAAAACATATGCTTGAATAATTGACGGTTCATTCTGCTGTGGTGACCCCTAATAAATAAAATACTAAGCCGAAGAAATATGAATGAATGAATATATTTTGATGAATGCTGGAAACCAGTAGCCATTGATTCCATAATAGGAAAAAACATCTCCCAATTTCTGAAATGATTCGAAAAATCTTCATCTGTGATCAATGAAAGAAGCTGAAACAGGTTTGAAAGAAGTGAATGTTGAGTAAATAATGACAGAATTAAAATGTTTAGTTGAACTGTAATAGAATAATGACAAAAACATTTTCATAACTTAAATGGAACGCTCTAAAAACACATGTTATTAGCTTGCTCTGCGGACGTGTTTCTATAGAGATTAGCTTTATGTAATCATAACTCACCAACATCAAGGTTCACCGACAGCTGACGCCCATTTTACACCAATGTAATCCAAACGACGCATGAAATACCTGAACGTTTACATGAGCGAGAGCACAAGAAGAGCCGATGAACGTGCCGATAGCGTCGCGCTGGGCTGCACAGGATAACAAACACCTCCAGGAAAACTCAAACGGGATTGTCAGATTCACCGCCGTGCCAGATCATCATGTTCTGTGGTAAAAGCAGGAGTTCAGACTGTTATCAGACTCTGAGACGCGGGATCAAACTCACGCTCATGTTAGTCATTATCTATATATAGTGTCATCTGAGGGCTCTTTGATGCTGATATTAATCTTTTGTCTTACTAATTGCCTGAGACCTTGTTAGATGTACACAGACCACCAAACAACCGTCCTGCTTATCGCTCGTGTTCTGAAACAGTGAGTCTTGTTTTGTTTTCAGCTTCTCTGATGAAAACAACAGCATGTGTTGTGTTTTGGTTGCGTGAGATTGAAGATTCTTGATTATTTAAAGGCGCAGTATGTCATTTTCACCAGTAGGGGGCTTATATTCACAACCAACAGCACTTCATTTCAGTCTAATTTTTATTTTTCCCTCCATCATGTTGACTTAGATGTGTAACGCGATAGTGACAGATAGGTTTAGGGTTGAGGTTATAAACAACCACTAGTTTGAAAACACACGCAGATTCAGAAATGCTCACGTTTGCTCTGCAGAACCCTCATTCTCAACAATCCTATAAAGCCGATTTGCATTTTACCCGTCTTGCTAATCGCTCATGTTCTGAAGCAATGACTATTGTTTGTTTTCTACTCCTCTGATGAAAACAACAGCATGACTTTTAGGTTTTGATTGTGTAAGATTGAAGATTCTTGATTGTTTAAAGGCGCAGTACATGATTTTTGCCACTAGGGGGCTTGTAATTACAACAGAGCTGCATTTCAGTCACATTTTTAAAGTTCCCTCCGTCTTGTAGACTCAGATGTATGTCAGAGATTCCTCAAATGTCCACTAATGAGTGTGGAATTATGCAACACGGGCTCATTCTGAAAACGTAGTCCTGCGGACCTTTATGGAGACAGCGAATTAAGTAGCCGGAGGTGCGTATAGCTGCATTTCAGTTTTTTAAACGAACGCTACGGGGCGGTATGACCGGCTGACCGCTTACCTCTGTATGGACGGTAAAAGTGAGTCGACAGTGGCCTCTGGTGGGTTTACGTGAGAACAGCAGGCACGAATGGAACTCGCGAGGGAAATTTGAGATCTCAAAAGCACACACAGCGACCTCTGGCGGATTCGCGAAAAAAAAAACTGCAGAAAAATGTGCCGCCTGGACGTATTTCGCTGTCTCCAGAAATGTCTGTAGAGGTACGTTTTTAGAATGAGCCCAGGTTGGAATTATGGGAGATGGAATCATGGGAGAACGAAAGAAAGAATGAAATAAAGGAAAGAAACAAAGAAACAAAGAAAAAGAAAGAATGTAAACAAACAAAGAAAAGAAAATAAGAAACAAACAAACAAAGAAAGAAGCAGAAAGAAAGAAATAAAAAGAGAGAAACATTAGCAAACTGCCTATAATTTCTGACAGTAAAACCCTGTTATCGTGACTCATAAGTATAATTTGACTCTTTTTCTTCTTTGACCCAATAAAAAACCCTAAAAAACCCAATGACCCGAGCCGATTCTGCAGCACGCTCATGTTAACGTCCTCAGATTGGAGTCTCTGCTGTCAGTAAATCAGGTCAGTGGAGGCTTTGGCACTGAACCACATGTGTTTGGCTGGAGTCTCCACAGGCACAAACACAAGAGATTCCCCGAATTCAGCCTTCACTCAACCTGGCTGTTCTCTCCAGGCATCGAGAGACATGCATGGTGACCGCTACCTGTGTTCATAGCAAAGAAGTGTCTATTCTGGCTGTTTGCTGGCCAGTTTTCTCTGTAGGTTAGTGAATGTTAGGATGTAAAAGTCAGGCAAACTCTGTGTCCATAGAGCTGCATCACAGTAAAAGACCGACAGAATGGATAATACTGACATTATCTAATATTTATATAGTGTAAAGCCACACTTTTAATGAACAATAGAGATGGTTCAGTTCATCTGCATTGCAAACACTCTAGCAACTGCACAGAATCACATTTGAAACCATTCAGAACAGCCAAACAACTCCATAGCAAAACACTCAACCCAGGCTCATTCTGAAAACGTAGTCCCGAGGACGTTTCTGGAGGCCGCGAAATACGTCCCGCGAGGTACGTATTTTTGCAGTTTTTGGTTTTCGCAAATCCGCGAGAGGCCGATGTGCGCGCCGTTTCGGCTTCTCAGATGTCTCCTGCGAGTGCCGTTCACGCCCGCGCTGTTCTCGCGTAAACCCACCAGAGGCCGCTGTCGAACGAACGTCTGTCTGTCCGACTGGCTGAATGACTGGCCTCCTCCTTCCCTGAACCCAACCGATTTTACCGATCGACCCGCCCGCCCTAAACCCAACCAACGATTTACAAAAGCCATCCGGAAAAAGAAAAGCCCTGGTCCAATTTTTATTTTTTTTACTTATTTATTTATTTTACCACGTTTTTGGATTTTACCACACTCTCACCCTGTTATGAACCTCTTCGCTTTATTTCTTGGATTCTGTTTTAGTCTTACCTGATTTCTGGAACCGCTCTTCCCCGGACTCGAACCCCGTCGTTGTCGTCGTGGTCAGCTCCTCTCTGCGCCTCAAATCCGCCGACATACAGGACGAGCTAACCGGACAAACTTGTTACGGCGGGAAAGCCCTCCACACGAAGGTAAGCGGTCAGCCGGCAAGCGCTAAAAGGAACGGCGTCATACCGCCCCGCGTACGTACCTCCGGCTACATAATTTGCGGTCTCCAGAAACGTCCTCGGGACTACGTTTTCAGAATGAGCCTGGGTTAAAAACACTAGTAAGCACTCAGAGCAGCCTAGAGATTACACAGCCACACACTCATCATCACAACATCAGCACTAATTTCCATATACGAATTGTCTTTATAGGAAGACTAGCGTATTGATGCTATATTAATCTAGATTTGACTGTGACTTTAAGAGTGACGGGCTGCTGTCAGTCTCGCTGTCTGAGGAATTAGTCTCGAAAGCTTAGTCTCAGATGGATTCAGCACATGCCGCAGGATGGAGAAGCCATGAGTCAGATTAAAGAACCATCAGAAATGTCATAAAATCTCAGAGATCTGGCTCAAAGTGTGCAGATGTCAAAACCCGGTACGGAGAGTCCCTGGAAAGAGCAAAACCTGCCCACTCGAACCCATTCTGACCCATCATAAACAAAAGTAAGCATGTTGGGATTGCACTGGTAAATGTATATATGATATTTTCTATATGTGTGCACAAGCTGCTGGTAAAACTGCCTCTATATTAATCATCTGCATTTATAGAAGAGGAATTACGGCCTGTAGCCTGATGTACACATGTCTCCAGAGACAGTTATTTGAATATTAATTCTCTCTTCTGTCACTTCCTCGTGGCTCTGTGTATAATACATCTGGCTTATTCCTCTGGCATTATTATAAAGTCAGTCCTCCTCTGTTATACACACCAGGCTATTAAATAGATTTACATTCTGATGTGTAAGATGTAGGTTACAGTGTGAGCGCTGTAATGGAGCACGGTGTTGAATGCTGGCTGATCTTTCTCTGAAATCTTCCAGTGATGTTAATAGAGGGCTCGCTCAGTGTTGAATAGAATTCACTGAAGAGTGGCACAATAACATTCAGTATACATTGCTGATGCAAATATCTGGATATTCACTGAACTTGTTTTTTAACGTGACCATTTTCAGAACTTTTAGCGAATATTTAAAAGAGAGGTAAACATTGTGAATGCTGTTTTAAATGTGCTGTATGTCAGTTTTGACTCTTCTAAAGCATAAAAACATCATAATATGTGTGCAGATATTTCTGAAACATGCTTGGTGAACATTCTTGTTTATCTAAAAAACAATTCTGAAGTCAGATATTCTGCTTTGAACATGTGTGTTACGTGCCAGAACGACTGTCTCTGTTTTGGTTCATAACCCCGCCCAATGCCAGTTTATCCAATTATATTTCAGCAGCTCGGGTTGCCAGATGGTGGAAAACAGCGTATTTCATTCATTCATTCATTCTTTCAGGAAGGCTCTCAAAGTATGCATCTGCGACTGAAATGTGACCTCCGGTGGACAGTAAAAAATATAAATATTAAGAGGGCGATGCAGTGGTGCAGTAGGTAGTGCTGTTGCCTCACAGCAAGAAGGCCGCTGGTTTGAGCCTCGGCTAGGTCAGTTGGCGTTTCTGTGTGGAGTTTGCATGTTCTCCCTGCATTCGCGTGGGTTTCCTCTGGGTGCTCCGGTTTCCCTCACAGTCTAAAGACATGCAGTACAGGTGAATTGGGTAGGCTAAATTGTCCGTAGTGTTTGTGTGTGAGTGAGTGTGTATGGATGTTTCCCAGTTTCACTCACAAAATGGTAAGGTTTATAATCTAATTAATACATATTAAAGCTCTTTAACATGATTAAATGTAGATGCTGAATCACTGATATGTGTTGGTTTACACTGAGTCTCAGTTCTGATGTTCATTTTCAGATGGTTTATTTTATTTTCCAGATCTGAGCTGAACTATCTGCTGCTGCTTTCAGTATATGGCAATAAATGTCATGTGAAATGGCAATCAGACTCACATTATCAGCATCAAACACTGAATAAAGTACATGAGCTGTAGCTGAGCTGATCAGCTGTGAGAAACAGAAGCCGTTTTTTAAATATAAATTTCAGGTGTTGGTTAGAACGCAAACTCCTTTAATATGAAAATATTCCATCTGTCTTGTGCCGCTGCTGTTATTCAAAACACAATTTAAATTAGACTTTGCGGGTGTTGTCAGTCTGGCGAAGTGCAATACCTAGTTCAACCACTGGGTGTCCAACTTACATACTGCACCTTTAATGATTTAATTGTAACGTTGGCAGAATACTCTCTGAGCATATTTACTATTATTTATAGTTACCTGAACACTTCATTACAGTGAGCTGAGCTAAAATAACTCTGTGTGCCTTTATAACTAAATAAACACATTTAAAATGGAGGCCATTTTGCTTAACAATGCTAGATTGTTGAAGCTGCAATGCAGTAAATCACACTTTAATGCTGTACAAACATGTCTAGTTCAGTGGAGTCCCAATAGGTGTATAGCAGGGGTGTCCAAACTCGATCCTGGAGGGCCGGTGTCCTGCAGATTTTAGCTCCAACTTGCCTCAACACACCTGCACGGATGTTTCTAGAAAGCCTAGTAAGTGCTTGATTAGCTAGCCCAGGTGTGTCTGATTGGGGTTGGAACTAACTTTGCAGGACACCGGCCCTCCAGGACCGAGCTTGGACATGCCTGGTGTATAGTCCTAAGGATGTTCAGTTCTGCTATCAATTGATTCAGTCATTAAAACATTAAGTCAAGGCTCACACTTAACACATTAACCACTCAGAACAGCCTAGCAACTCCATACCAACACACTAGCAACCAATAAGAACAGCCTAGCAACACCATACCAGCAACCACTCAGAACAGCCTGGTAACTCCATAGCAACACCTTCAGAACAGCCTAGAAACTCCATACCAACACACTAGCAACCACTCAGAACTGCCTGGTAACTCCATAGCAACACCTTCAGAACAGCCTAGCAACACACTAGCAACCGACCAGAACCAAATAGCAAAACAGCACTAACCCCTCAGAACAGCTTAGCAACTCCATAGCAACACATTAGCAACGACTCAGAACAGCCTATCAACTCCATAGCAATATACAGGCAATCAATCAGCCTAGCAGCTCCATAGCAACACGTTGCAAGAACCACTCAGAACAGACTAGTAACTCCATACCAACACACTAGCAACCAATCAGAACAGCCTAGCAACACCATCCCAGCAACCACTCAGAACAGCCTGGTAACTCCATAGCAACAGCTTCAGAACAGCCTAGCAACACACTAGCAACCGACCAGAACAGCCTAGCAACCAAATAGAAAAACAACACTAACCACTCAGAACAGCTTAGCAACACATTAGCAACCACTCAGAACAGCCTAGCAACTCTATAGCAATACACTGGCAATCAAACAGCCTAGCAGCTCCATAGCAACACACTCGCAACCACTCAGAACAGACTAGTAACTCACTACCAACACACCAGTAACCATACCGAACAACCCAGCAACTTCATAGTAACACATTGGAAACTTCTCAGAACAGCCTAGCAACTTCATAGCAATACCCTAGCAACCAACCAAACACCATAGCAACTGCATGACAACTAGCAACCATTTTAAATGACCTACTCAAACCCCCAGTCTTTAAGAGAGCCGGTGTGGTGTCTGTTGAGTGTGTGAAGTGCTGTGTGGCCGCAGCTTTAGCGCTCACCAGGGATCACTGGACCAGGACTCTATATATTACATTATGGGAGTCTATAGGAGTCGTATGGAGGATAAAATGAATGTTTCCCACGTCAGATGAAGTATGTTTGTTCAGTTGTGCTTCAGATCGTTCCACATACATCATGCGTCTATGAGCTGGGAGTGCAGTGCAATGCTTATCCTTTATCACTGGTGAAATAATGCACAGATGTGAGTTCATGTCGCTGGTGAACGAGCTACTGCTCACAAACACAACAATACAGTTTTTCTGAGTGGCTGTGGTGCATTTCTCACAACACTATCTTGAATGCAAGAGTGTATGGGTGTTTCCCACTGTTGGGTTGCAGCTGGAAGGGCATCCACTGCGTAAAACATATGCTGGAGAAGTTGGCGGTTCATTCAGCTGTGGCGACCCCTGATGAAAAAAGGGATTAAGCCAAAAAGAATATGAATGAATGAATGAAGCTACTAAAGGTTTACTTGTTTATCCACACTGTATTTATTAGAAAAGATAAATATTATCATCGATGTGCAGGATACATCATCTAGATGCACTGGAATGCATCGTCAGTGATGTTTCCTAGGGTCATTGGGTCTTTCAACATCAGACATCCTCGCCTAGGTGACCCAGCTGAGGTTAATCAGACCCCAGCTTGCGTCCCAGTAGCCATCACCCATGGATCAGCCCTCTTTATCCATAGCCATCTTGTGGCTATCTCTGCAGCTTCTCAAACTTAATGGCCCTCTTCTTAGCTGCTACTGCTAGGCCTAGTTAGTTGAAGACCATAAAAAATAAATATGGTCATCAGGTATTTAGAGTCTTAATTTTCAGAGCAGGCAGCATGGTAGCTCAGTGGTTAGCACTGTCGCCTCACAGCAAGAAGGTCGCTGGTTCCGGTTTGGCCAGTTGGCGTTTCTGTGTGGAGTTTGCATGTTCTCCCTGTTGTTCCTCTGTGTGCTCCGGTTTCCCCCCACAGTCCAAACACATGAGCTATAGGGGAAATAATTAACTAAATTGGCCGTAGTGTGTTAATGTGAGTGTGTATGGGTGTTTCCCAGTATTGGGTTGCAGCTGGAAGGGCATCCGCTGCATAAAACATATGCTGAAAAAGTTGGCGGTTCATTCTGCTGTGGTGACCCCTGATAAATAAGGGACTAAGCTGAAGGAAAATGAATGAAAACATTTCCAGACCCTTTACTTTCTCTGTTCCTCAGTGATGGAATGATCTTCTTGAGACACTAGATCATATTGTGTGAGCTAAAAAAAACAACTAAATACAAGTATAACATGATACTTTCCAAAAGAAAACAAAACAGTTCGCATTTAATAGCACTTCTCACTTCTCCAGCCTCCGGTGCCCATCTGAGCCTGGTTTCTCTCGGGGTTTTTTTTTTATTCTTCACTTTTGCCAATTGGTGAAGTTTTTCCCTCTCCGCTGTCGCCACTGGCTTGCATGGTTCAGGATCTGTAGAGCTGCGCATCGATGGATTTGCTCTTCAGTGTTTGGACTCTCAATAGGGACTATGAAACCACACTGAAACTACACTGTTCCAATTTACTATGACCTTTTATGTGAAGCTGCTTTGACACAATCTACATTGTAAAAGCGCTATACAAATAAAGGGGAATTGAATTGAATAATAAATAATTAAATACATCTTTGGACTATTCGTGCATGTCCGACTTTAAAGATCAGTGACGTCCCAGATTTTCACAGTGTGCAGGCTTCTGTTTGTCAGGTTAGAGGACAAATGAGTTGCAGACCCATTCCATGATGACTTTAATGTGGATTTCAGTGTTTTTCTCGAGCTTCTTCTGGTCTGTTTTTATATTCGGAGGCTTTCAGGGTTCAGAGAGTTTCGTTTGGGAGGGTTTGTGGACTGAGTTTGACCCGGTACAAAGGTTCATTGGGGTAATACTGGGACTCTCTCTCTTTCTCTCTCTCTCTCTCTCCTCTTCTCTTTTTTAATATCTTAAATGCAAAATGTTTATTAATGGGTTATTTCTTTTATATAAAGCAGGTTTTTATTCTGGGTTTTAAGTATTGTAAATTGCAGGAATAAACATGTCAATTAACTTTATTAGTGGTCAAGCACAATTAGCAATTTATATTTCTAGAATAATTTAATTGAGCAAAGTGAAGAACTGAATTATTTAGCAGATCAAATCTAGAATTATTTTTTATTTTAATATTATAAATGTTTTAGAGACTGAATGGTGTTTTGGTGTTGGGTTTTGTTTTGTAATTAATGCAATTTTATTTATTTATTTTTTACAAATTAATCAATGTGAATACGTTATTTTAACTTGTTGAATAACAAATAAATAATTTAAGTCTGGAAATGATACTCTATAAATATCTGATGATCATATTTAATTTTAAGTATGTTAACAGCTTTATTTTTTTATTCAAGTTTTTTTTATAAAGCAGGTTTTATTCTGGGTTTTAAATATAGTAGATTGCAGCATTATTAATGTCATATTAGTTATTTTCATTCATTCATTCATTCATTCATTTTCTTTTCAGCTCAGTCCCTTTATTAATCTGAGGTCGTCACAGACGAATGAACCGTCAACTTATCCAGCACATGTTTTTAAGCAGCGGATGCCCTTCCAGCTGCAACCCATCACTGGGAAACACCCATGCACACTCTGGCCAATTTAACTCATTCAATTCATCTAAAGTGCATGTATTTGGACTTGTGAGGGAAACCGGAGCACCCGGAGGAAACCCACGCCAACATGGGGAGAACATGCAAACTCCACACAGAAACACCAACTGACATAGGGAAACTGAGATCACCTCATTTTAATGATTCACAGATGAATAGAAAAATGGAAAAGCAGCATTTATATAAAATACAAATCATTTGTAGCATCATAAACGTCTTCGCTGTTTTTCCTTAAATCAATTTGCTGCATCCTTAAAGAACAACGCAATGATTTCTCTTGAAAAAGCCTCATGTCATTGAATGGTAGTGATTTACTGGGATTAAAATAGTGTAAAGGATCATTTAATCATTCATTACTCTACAGAATGCAATAAAGGCTGTAATATTTGGACACACACACACACAGACAGAGGTCTGGTCATATACACTCCTTCTGTGATATATAATTACTCATTCCATGATATTATATGTTGTTTACCCTGCCTCTGGTTGTCTATATAATACTCCAGATCTGAGGGATTGAGTGTGTGATATGGATGTGAAGCGATGTTTATATGTACAGTAGTTCAGGTTTCCGTCTGCCTGGGTGGTCTGAGCTGTTTGTGAAGAAATGAGAAATGTATTCTTATAGTACTCACACACATCTACATGCACACATATGTGCATGCAGACACACACACACATATGCATACACACATACGTGCATGCAGGCACGCACACACACAAGCACACACGCACACACACAAGCAAACAAATATGCATACACATATATGTGCATGAAAACAAACACAGGGACACATACATGAGCATACAGACACATACACACACACACATACAGTATACACACACAGACACACAAACATGCGCTCATACTTTGCTCAAACACACAGTGATGCAGATACACACGTTTATACACACACATATTCACATGCACACACTTACGCACCCACATAGCAAATGTTTTCTGGCCCAGCTCCGGGTCACACAATAACTTTTCCCTCGGCCCAAGTACCGCAAAGAATGACGATCCTGAAGTGGCCCATAACTGGATTAAAGACAAGGGCTACACATGGGCCATAACCGGCCCAAATTTATTACCCTTAACTGGCCCTGAACTGGGCCAAAAGGTTTATTATTGGTACTGCTCTAAATTAACCATATCAACACCACCCTTTAACCAGAAACCCCAAAAACTGACCCATAGCCTAATGTTACCTAAACAATGTGAACAATCGCTACACTGATCTGGGCCACACACCTCCCATCCACAACTGGCCCAAATGTAGTTTGCCGTCAAGCATGCAGTGCCATCATCGCCACGTATGGCTCACATTCGGCTGACATTATGCATGCCAGTGCCTGCAACACGCCAGCAGTGCCATAATGAGGCCACATTTGGGCCAAGTCCGTTTGCTATGTGGGCATATGCACACACGTACACACACTCGCATACATGAACATATGCTCACACATGGACACACACATATACACAGCAGTGGTGTAGTCCTAAAAAAAAATGTCCTCGAGTGAGAATAACATCAAGTGAAACTTTCTGACGTACACGACGCCCACCTTGGTACCCTTTTGGCAGTTGAAATGCAAGCCTAATAAAGGTGACCCGTACTGTACCACTCAGTTGAAACGGGCCATTAAAGACACCTCTCATATGGAGAATGAAGCCTCATGCATCGCGCAGGTGTGAGTGTCTCACACACTTCAACAGAGTGTAGAAATCTTGAGGCTTCTGTGGGTCTCGTTATTCTGTATTCTCTATTGGATTTGGGTCAGGTGATTGGCTGGGCCATTCTCCAGCTTGATTTTCTTTCTCTATCATTGTCTTGCTGAAATGGTTTGATCTTCATCTGCTAATGTAGATGTTGGACTGAAGCAGCTGATATTCATTTACACTGAGGAAGGGCAGAGAAGTGCTGAAGAACTACTGAGAGATTTCAGCTGCTGTCTGGGCTTTCACTGCCCAAATACACCTCCCTTTCTTCATGTGTTCAATACTTTTTCCCTGCGTCATTTCCCTTTATTAATCATAACTTCATTTGTAAACTGATTAGTTTTCTCTGCATATATATATATATATTTCTTTGTTTATCAACAGCACCATTAGAAATAGTTTTCTGAGAAAAACGGCGACGTGTTCAACACTTATTTCCCCCGCTGTAAATGTAAACAGTTGACAATCACAGGTCTGAGATCAGCCAGCATGCGTCTCTCAGGAGCAGATGTAGAGATTGTGTGTTGACAGACGCCGTCAGCTCTCCTTCCTCCAGCCTGCAGTAAAACAGCAGATAATTCCCCCATTGTACCGCGCTTTTACACCTCAGCAGGACACAATGCGCCGCTGTTGCTGGATCCGGATCCCCCGTCCTCCAAAAGCTCTAATCAAGAAAGAATTTGAGCCCAAAGCGATGAAAATAAACGGCGCTCGGGTCTGAAGCGGCTGGAGGTGTTGGAAGGAGATGTGTGTAATCCTCAGGTGAAGCTGTGAGATGTTCTGTAAATACGGGATTTCCCTTTGTGAAATGAAATCTGCCGCTCGACGGTGCTGATGAGATCTGAGCGGTGGTCTTAAACGCTGCTGTTGGTGTGTTTTAATAAGCCTCTGCTCTTCATCCAGGCTCTGCAAAACAAACCACAGCTCTGTGAAAACTCTGAGATATTAGTGCAGTGATGGAGAGCTAAACCCTGTGTGAACACACCGTAAACTGTCAGTTATTTCTGAGATGAGTGTGTGTAAATGTATAACTGTGCGTGTGTGTGTGTGTGTGTGTGTGTGTGTGTGTGTGTGTGTGTGTTTGTGTGTGTAAATGTAAAACTGTAAGTGTGTGTGTTTCTATGTGTGTGTAAATGTATAACTGTGTGTGTGTGTGTAAATGTATAACTATAGAGGTGTGTGCGTGCGTGCGTGCGTGCGTGCGTGCATGTGTGTGTGTGTGTGTGTGTAAATGTATAACTGTAGGTGTGTGTGTGTGTGTGTTTGCGTGTGTTTGGGTGTAATTGTAGTTGTGTGTATGTGTAACTGTGTGTGTGTGTGTGTGTGTGCATGTCTATATGTACATATATATATATATATATATATATATATATATATATATATATATATATATATATATATATATATATATATATATAATGTGTGTGTGTGTAACTGTGTGTGTGTGTGTGTGTGTGTGTGTAACTGTAGGTTGGTGCAACTGTAAACTGTCAGTTATTTCTGAGGTGTGTGTGTGTGTAAATGTATAACTGTATAACAGGTGTGTCCGCGTGTGTGTGTGTGTGTGTGTGTGTGTGTGTGTGTGTGTGTGTGTGTGTGTGTGTGTGGTTGGGTGAAATTGTAGTTGTGTGTATGTGTAACTGTGTGTGTGTGTGTGTGTGTGTGTGTGTGTGTATAATTGTTGGTGTGTGTATGTGTAACTGTACAGTGGGTGTGTGTGTATGTGTAACTGTAGGTGTGTGTGTGTGTGTGTGTGTGTGTGTGTGTGTGTGTGCGCGTGTATGTTTGTGTGTGTGTGTGTGTGTGTGTGGATGTGTGGATGTCTGTGTGTGTGTCTATATGCATATGTGTGTATTTCAAACTGTGTATGTGAGTAGGTGTGTGCAACTTGGTGTGTATGTGTGTGTAACTGTAGGTGTGTGTGTTTGTGTATGTCTGTAGGTGTGTGGGTGTGTGTGTGTTTGTGTGTCTAACTGTGTATGTGTGTAGGTGTGTGCAACTAGGTGTGTGTGTATGTGCATGTTACTGTAGGTGTGTGTAAATAGGTGTGAGTGTATGTGTAACAGTAGATGTGTGTGGATGTTGTGGACAGGTCTGAGCACATTCGCGTCAGCAGCTGCTGCTCTTCTGCACGTCTTCTAATGGTCTAGACGTGTGTGTGTGTGTGTGTGTGTGTGCTAAACGCTGATGGAGAGCACGTCACCTCAGTCACGTTTCTGCTGTCAGTGTACTCAGTGTGTTTTGAGGGATTGTCTGAACACAGATAACACACACACACACACACACACACACACACACACACACTCACAGATCTGCCGATGACAGAAGAGTTTCACCTCAGCCCTCCGCCTCTCACCATAAATCATTTTTACTCTGCATAAATACATGGTCAAGTAATTGTTACAGTGATATCAGAGTTTTCAACACAATCAACATCAGCTTTTCAGCGCTTCACACATGCGATTGACCAACGCTCATGCAACGTTTTCATTCAGTGGGGAATTTCTATAATCATTCATTCATTCATTCATTTTCCTTCAGCTTAGTCCCTTATTTATTAGAGCTCGCCACAGCGGAATGAACCGCCAACTATTCCAGCATGTGTTTTACACAGTGGATGCCCTTCCATCTGCAACCCAGTACTGGGAAACACCCATTCACACACACACACTCATACACTACAGCCGATTTAGTTCATCAGTTCCCCTATAGCACATGTGTTTGGACTGTGGGGGAAACCGGAGCACCCAGAGGAAACTCACGCCAACACAGGGAGAACATGCAAACTCCACACAGAAATGACATCTGACCCAGTCGGGACTCGAACCAGTGACCTTCTTGCTGTGAGGCGATTGTGCTACTTATTGCACCACCATGACGCGCGCTTTCCACTATATTTTATATTTTAAACTCGATTAATGAAACCTTTTTTTTAGAAAAGTGCATGTTTTACTCTGGCTTTTAGTGCAGGACTGCCGCCATCCTGGATTATCGCTGCGTCTGGCGTCACCGGTTTGGTTCCGTTCCCTCAGCTAAACAGAAACAGTGGAAGTAATGGACTGAACACGGAGACTGAATTTAACCCAATGCATCAGTTTGTGGATGTGGAGCTGGCGCAAATACAACCATCAAAGCTGTGTCTAGTATATAAGATTATATTTATTCTATTTTACCTTCAATCACAGATTGTTTGGTGCGCTTCGGTCCACTCTCCGTACGCTACCTGACCAAGAGGGGTCTGGATGCAGACGTGGTGCAGTGCAATCTGAGTTGCATCCAATGCTTTTCAATGCGCTCACCTAAACCTACCCGTCACAGTGATGTCACTCGCTCCATTTGAGTGCATTGTGTCTGACATTGCGTCGCTGAGTGATGCAGTCTCAACTTGCATCATAAAAGGCTGCATCCAGATACTATTGACCTGACCGGGGGATTTACATTCAGAATAATGCAACCGTTAAAATAGGATCTAAATCCTTGTGATTTTGAGTAAGCTAAATTGTCCGTAGTGTATGAGTGTGTGTGTGGATGAGTGTGTATGGGTGTTTCCCAGTGCTGGGTTGCAGCTGAAAGGGAATCCGCTGCATAAAACATATGCTGGATTGGCGGTTCATTCCGCTGTGGAAAATGAATGTATAAAGTGGACAGAAATGTACAAAATGATGTTATTTTGGTTGACTGCTTCCCTTCCATTTTAAGGCAAAAATCGAATGCGTCCATTATACTTTAGTGACCGCCGCATATCTTTACTCCACACCCACTTTTCAAAGCAAAGTTACTTGCCTGAAAGCCAAAGAAAGACTGATGGAGGTTCATTCGTCATCCGTACGGTCATAAAACTCTCCTGAACACGTCCGGGTGAAGGAGTCTGTTTTATGAGGGCTGTTTCTGATGCTCAGATTAAGGTATGAGAGCATCTTCAGGTCGTATAACAAGACACCATATTTCAGAAAACATGACCTCTGTCAGGATCCCATGTCAGAAAGATGAACTCGGAGGATTAGCCCTCTTCAAACATCTGTTCTCTGGATTACTGCAACCGAGAGTTCACTTTAGTGTGTATGGTGCACGATATGGTGTATGATTCTTAAATCTAATGATATTTACAGGGACATATTATAAATGAATAATTTTTCTTTGCACGAATCAAATAAACACCAGAAAACAATTTAAGGGTGTCTATAGTGCATCACCTTACTTATCACATTAATGTATGTGTACGTGAACATAATGCAAAGAAATGCATTAGAGTAAGTTAACATTAACAAACATTAAAGAACACCTATGGTAAAAAATCTGCTTTTCAAGCTGTTTGGACAGACATATGTGCATGTATGGTGTATAGAGCGTCATATTGGGCTGATATAAACACACCCAGTGCTTTTTTTTCAATTTAACAACATAAAAACGGTGGACCAATTGGAGCGGTTTTCAGATCGACCGCAACTTTACGTAGGAGAGCGGTCCCCCCGCCCACCAATATTGATTGACAGGCGCGTCATCATATCCTCAGTTTGTTGATTCACGTCCACCATTTTCAGCGTGAGTCGAAGCGATATCACTAAAGGAACACGCTAGCTCTATTTTTAGATGCAAGGCTCATTGGGCTCAACACAAGATCAATATTCTCCACATTATCGCTCTAATCAGAATTATTGGTTGTATCTTTAGGTAGGTTTGCAAACATGTGTACTTCTCATTGAGTCTACCTTATACTTCAGCCGTTTGCATTTCTCGTGATCCCAGAAGCTCCCTGTGATCTTAACTAGCATGCGTTTTAGAGATCTAAACATCGGTTTCTATCAGAGTACACTCAAGTCGACGGCTGGGCGCCGCGGACCGCTGCAGAAACCTGTTTAGAATTCAAAAATGCGTGGTGAGACGATTCAGGACACGTCATGTTTCTGCCACGCCACAGAGAGTGTCTGGTGTGCCGTGTCGCGGCTTCGAGCGGCGCATCCGGTGCCTCAGTCAAAGTTAATTCAGTGTGCGTGGTTATTAGTTTCTGTGTACAAGCTCGGCACTTGAAACTAGCACACAGTTGGCTGTAAAACTGTACAGACACATATGATTTTGTTCTCTCTGCTTGGTCTGTGTCAGAGTCGTACATGTACGACTGAATGCTGATCATCTCACTCCAGCTTTTTCTCTGTCTGCCTGTCAGACTCTGTTGCAAACGCAGAGCAGGTGAGCTCATGGCTCCGCCCCCTTGTTACATTGGCGGGAAGCCGAAACTAATTTACATGTGAAGCAACACACCCCTAAATCAGCGAGCTGTGGACACGCCCCCAACATGACACTTTTTAACACATTATAATAAAACAATCTGAATTGTGTTTTAAACTGAACCTAAACTGGCACACTCAGAAGAGCCAGAATATTAATATTAAATCATAAAAAAGAGGTAAACTATGTGCCCTTTAAGCAATGCTGAATAATAGTCATTGTTTTCCAATATTTCATCTTGACTGATGTGCAGTGGTGTAGTCCTAAAAAAAGGTGGTGTACTATTACCCACCCAACCCGCCCATGCTGTATTATAATTTTACCTGAACGTTTCAGCGAGACATCATTCAGTTGACTTCGAACAACTCACGAAGTTTTCTCACAGCTGCTGTGGTCGTCAGGGGGTGGGGAATGGTGCAAAATATAAACAAAAATGCACCAATTGCAACAAATTAAGATGCAAGTTAAAAAAAAACATTTGGTATACCGTTAAAGGGGATGCAAATACACGTCTATTAGGGAAGTCTAATGAGTATACCGAGGGTATACGCAAGTATTGATCCTCAGAAGTCGTAATACCCAAACAACTAGTGTAAAAAAAGTAGGCATACTGAGTATACGTGCGTATAGACCCGACTACACCACTTCTGATGTGGTAGCACATTCATATAGGTTTAGATAACATTAATAGGATTAAGTAGCGCTGCTTCTATGTTAACTAATACATTAACTAATGAATCCTTATTGTAAAGTGTGACCGAATAACCTCAGTGTTTGTGCCATCTGACAGACGTCTGCTTATAATGATGGAAGTTATTATCATGCACTCAAGGCTCTGAGTTGATGGATAAATGGACAAAAGCGTGCCTCCCTGTGCTTTTAAAGTCTCTCAGTCTTTACATCCAGGAGAATTCCTCATCTCAGCTTTCCTCTTCTTACATTTCCACCTTAAAACGCTGTTTGCTTTTATGAATGTGAGCTCACGCTGGAGCATGTAACATCGCGTCTGTTGGCTGAAGACGAGCAATATGTGCAGGATAGTCGTGCTCATCCTCAACTAAATGTTTGGATTTACCTTTTGTGGGAATGTTTTTTTTTAAGCAGTGAACTAATACAGATGCAGCAGGTTTTTGCACAGTCGAACCCTCTGCTACAGTCCACCGATTCATGTTCATAAACTATTAACGTTCTGGTTAAATGTAAAACTCATTAGAATGACAATTAGTTTTGTGCAGAATACTATTTTATATGTTCATTTTATTTATTTTGTCATTTAATGCATAATTAATTATCACAGTTTATACAGCATGTAGAGTTGAAGTCAGAATTATTAGCCCCCCTGTTTATTTTTTCCCCCAATTTCTGTTTAACAGAGAGCAGATTTCTTCAGCACATTTCTAATCATAATAGTTTTAATAACTCATCTCTAATAACTGATTTATTTTCTCTTTGTCATGATGACAGTAAATAATATTAGACTAGATATTCTTCAAGACACTAGTATTCAGCTTAAAGTGACATTTAAAGGCTTAACTAGGTTAATTAGGTTAACTAGGCAGGTTAGGGTAATTAGGCAAGTTATTGTATAATGATGGTTTGTTCTGTAGACTATCGAAAAAAAAAATAGCTTAAAGGGGCTAATAATATTGACCTTAAAATCGTTAATAAAAAATTAAAAACTGCTTTTATTCTAGCTCAAATAAAACAAATAAGACTTTCTCCAGAAGAAAATATATTATCAGACATACTGTGAAAATTTCCTGAATCTGTTAAACATAATTTGGGAAATACTAAAAAAAAAGAGAAAAAAAAATCTAAGGGGGGGGCTAATAATTCTGACTTCAACTGTATATTTTAATACCTTTTATTTATATACACCCCAGAAAACTCCTCACATGAAACCACCTAGTGATACACAACCATTCGGTACACTCTAGAAACCACCCCAAATTATCTAACAACTGCCTGCTAACCACCAAAACACCTTCACAACATAATGGCAGCTGCATAGTAACACCCTAAAACCACACAACACCACCTAGCAATGTTAAACCATTTGAAACTCCTAATGCTGCATTCACGCCAGATGCGGATGAGGCATCAAGCGCCAGTGATTTACATGTTAAGTCAATGCAAAGACGCAAATAGACATCCTGCGGCGCGATACACACGAATGTAGCAGCGCGAGTTGAGCATTTTGTGCGATTGACATGCTTAACGCGAGTATTGTGCGAATCGCTCGAGTTGGAAAACCTGAACTTCAGCGAACATTTAAATGAGTAACCAATCAGGAGCTTTCTCTTGTATGCCTGTGATTATGACGTAATGCTTGTTGTCGATGTCCCGGGGGGAAATCTTCTTGCAGACACCGGACAACAGTTCATCAAACTGGGCTCAGCTCAGTCGGAAGCACCGCTGAAAGCCTCCATCATCCAGGTTCAGTTTCTGGAGGAGTTGATGAACTCACAGAGCTGGGTGCACCTCTGAATGGATCTAGTGGACTCAGACATGGCACCAATCGAATCAACGCTGATTTTCAGCCTTCCTAAAGAACGTAAACACAGATATTCTCGCAATAAAACCCATGTTAACGTTGGCCATTTAACAACAAAGCTAGAGTCACCGGGCAGACAGAAACCCTACCCATGACGTGAATCCGCGTCTATTGTGTGAGTTTGACGCGAAGTGAATGAAGCAAGTAAACTCATAATGTGTACACATCTATTTACACTATTCGCACCTTCTGTGTCTGGTGTGAAATCAGCATAATAACCCCCTGGCAACTCCCTAGTTGCCAGAAAAAAAAAGTTAGTTTATTTATATAGCACATTTTTTTTTTTTACAATGTTACTAAATAACAAAATTTCATCACGCGTAGCAGTGCAAATGCAGTACTATGATGCCTAAAACAACCCAGTATCCTCCTGGTAGTTGCATGGTACCACCTTAGAAACCACACAAAATCACCTTTCAGTACATAACTATTCAAAACCCTGAAGAAACGACCCAGAACCCCCTGGAAACTCCCAAATAACAACCAAAAACAATCCAGTAACCTCCTAGCAACTCCATAGCAACACCTTAGAAACCAAACAAAACCAGCTGATGATAATCAACAATTCAAAACACTTTAGAAACCACTCAGACCAAAGTAACAACTCTCTACGGGCCAAAAAACTCAACGAGACCACATTAAAACACCCTCGAAAGCACATAAGAACCTCTAGCAATGCACCCTAGAAACCACAGTTGATTCTTTACATTGGTCTGATGCCTAAACAGCACCATTTAGTCAAAGAGACCAAATCATTGCACATTTGTCAACCCAGAACTCAACTATAACATTATTTCTACAATTGTTTCAGTAAATAAATGCGAGATTGTTGTCGATATGCAAGTGTCAGTTTTTTTCTCCAATCACAGGCAGCCAATTAGAGCAGGTAATTCTCTATGATCAGCACCATTTAGTCAAAATGATCAAATCATTGCTCATCTATCATTCCAGATCTCAAATATAACAATCACCGACTCTCAAACGTGCCGTTGACATGATCCTAATACCATCTTTCCCAGCAGAAACAAAGCTTTCATTGAGCGCAAGTGTGTGTGTGCGAGACAAGACCACACAGAGTTTACAGTTCCTGGCGTCACACACACCGACCCCCAACGGCAAACCATCCATTATTATCAGCAGCTCTATGACAGGCTGTCATCTTGTGGCTTACAGAAGGGAAACGCTCCACTGACTAAAATACCCTTCAGCACATCGCAGTGAGAGGAACGTGTGTGTGTGTGTGAAGACAATGAAGCACTTGAGTGTGTGTACTCCAGCATCCCTGGTTTACATCTCCATCTGACAATGCGGGTTGAAGACAAAGGTGTGTTGTGTGAAGTGTTTCTGGAGCTAAAGATGACGAGCTTGATGAACAGAAGGAGATCCGTAGTGCTGAATGGAAGGAGAGATTCGTAATTTAATTCAATTGAATTCATCTATAGCTCCCTTGCAACTGGCATAGTAATAACCACCCAGAACAGTGTAAAAACTGATAAAACACTGTGGATATCAATACCCTAAGTGCCATTTAGCTTCTGCATATATAAAACTCCATAGGGCCACATAGATACACCCTTTAAGGCAGTGATTGCCAACCTTTTTTGCCTGAGACCCCCTTTTTTCTCTGGAAAATATTGTTATTCCCCCCTCCACATTTAATATTATGGCTCATATAACTATGCAGTAGGTATTGTTATCAAACAAATGATATGTTTATTACTATATCTAGATATGTTTATGCACAAATAATAGCCTAATGTAGAATATAAAAGCAAAACATCAGTAGGCCATTTGTACTGTGTATAATTATGTGATCTTGGGAATGAGTCGACTGCAAATTTCTTATTAATTTGGATTTGGCACAGTGGCTGGGTCAGGGGCTATTTGCTTCAAGAAAATGGATTAAAATCAGTAAGACTCGGTCATGTTTTTGGAGGATGAACTACAAATCTGTTCACTTTTGGTCAGCCAGGGGATAAAATGAAGTACGGCAACATGATCGTTCTCCTAAGTGTCCACTGTTCATTCTCCTAATTGTCCACTGCTTCCAAAAAAATGTACAATTTGACACAACCCCCCACAGAACTCGCTGAGGCCCCCTTGTGGGCTGGGAAACCGCTGCTCTGAAGCACAGAAGAACATCTAACAATGCATGCTAGAAACCACTCAATTTATTACTTACCTCCAAAAACATCCCAGTCACTTCCTGGCAACTCCATGGTTGCAGAAAATAAATTGAGGTATTTTGGATAAAGCAAAATGCCTTTAAATACTTCTTGAAGGAACACATTTAAGGTGCAAAGTGTCTTGTCACTGTAGTGGTACCTTCATGGATCAGATTGATGAAGGTACAATATTGTATCTGCAGCTTTTAAAAACCAAAGGTACATTTTGGATTCCCATTGTGCAAATCATGTCCTTCAAGGTACAAACTGTAATGGTACAAATGTGTTTCTTTGTCTTAAGGTACAATTATGTCCCATAAAAAGGTTCTGCCCTAGTGACAAGGGTTTGTACCTTGTTTGGAACAACATTGTACCATTTTTCTGAGAGTGTAGCAACTGACATAGTAATATGAGAGTAACTGTAACGTGAAGTGGACGCTGACAAGGGAGGTGCAGATCCAAACGCAGGTTTATTAAAGGGAATGGTCAGGCAAGCAACGGTCAACACAGGGACAAACATATGTACACAGGAAATCCAGAGTCGTCGATAATACAGGCAGATGGTCAAAAAGCAGGCAACATAAACAAACAAACTAACAAGGTTAGGGTCAAAACACGGCAGGGCAAGGCAAGGAAACCACGTCGTAATGTTAACTAGACAGATAATCAAGACTCAGCAAGGTCTGTGTGTTTGTGTGCTGTATAAATAGTCCAGCTAATCAGTCTTTGAGCAGCTTCAATCAATGAAGACTTGGAGCAAGTGTGTGTGTGTGTTGCATGACAGGACTTGTAGTCCATACACTGGTAGATTTGTAGTTCTTGAACTGTGTGTTTACCAGCGATCTGCAACCGCAAGATCACTGGTAATCATAACAGTAACAAAAACAGTGTAGAAATCTAATAAAAACACTGTAAATATTAATCAAGACACCATATAGCAACTGCACAGCAACACCCTAGCAACCAGTCAAAATGCTGTTGAAACCAGCCATGTAAATTGCTGCAGCTGCATTAAAAAATAAACGTTTCTGAAAAGTCTCAGCAACTACATAGCAGCATTAAATGGCATGAAAATAAAATAATTTTACTATAATTTACCAGTTAGCAACATCAAGCAGCATAGCAAGCTGTTTTCACGGTTAAAAAATCAATGGAAGAGAATGAGACCAGAAGCCAAAACATGTCCAATGGCTGTGCTTGATTTTACATGAAGAATAAGGACAATTTCTTAAAATAATTTTACCTGACCATTTTAGCTTCACGGCAATGAGTTTCCATAGACAAATGTTGACATTTAGGGAGCAGAACATCACAGAGACTAGACAGGAATAAAACCGTAAGAGGAGAAAATCATCATATTTGAAGGGTTTAATTTGGCTTGGCAGCAGCGCAAAGAGCTGTAAAATGACTTTAATACACACCAAGTGAAAGTCTCGGCCAAAACATTTATTGGCAAAGAGCGAGTATGTCTGGTGTCTGCTTACTAACGTCTGCCTTTCTGCGGTAGACGTCACAGTATGAATATTCATGTGAGAGTCCAAAATGTTCCACATATTGATAAATAATGTTACGATAGCTGGAATAACATCAAGTTATGGTCGAAGCACCTCTTGTTACAGATTTGAAATAGTTTGACAACGAGCAGGAAATGTTCATGGGCCAGTGACATCACCACATTGAAATGGTCCAAAATGAAACTATATTCAATATGTAAATATATTCAGAATGTTCAATGGACATACAAGTCAAGGTGGTGAGTTTGCCATCATATTTTATTCAGATTGACGCTGTTAATCCTATAGAAATCTGATATATGGCAGTATATGCAAATTACATAAGTGACTTACAGATTTATATTTGGATTTTGCACATATGAAATATGCAATACATGCAACATATGTTTCAAAATATTCCAAAACAGTTATATATATATAATATATAGTATATATATATACACAACAAGTGTATATATATATATACTTATTCATCATTTTTTCAACCATCGGAGTTGGAAGTATTTTCATATGTTCAAATATATAGAGCAGGGTTGCCCAAACCTTTTTGTTTAAAGGGCGAAATACCAGACTTGACTTAAAAATATCTAAAAAACATTGCTTTAAATCATATTAACTAATGCAGTATAAAAACTTTACATTTTATAATGAACTTATTACAGTAAAAACATAAACAATCCCATTGATAACACAATGGAGTTAAATATTGTCAACACTAGTCGATCTGCTCCTGCCTTTGCCTTGGTTTGCTCGCCGATGTCTTGTGCATTGCTCTTTGTCAAGTGACAGCTTTTACATTTTAAAAGTCGGATTCATCTACAACATTTAATTTTAGTTGGCTTTTATTTGTAGCTCAGCAATAAAAGAAAGAAACAAAGGGTTACCTTAAAATTGAAATAACAATCTCTGTCAATCTCTGCCCCAACCACCTTCTCAACACTCTCCCTCACTTTGCTGATGGGATGGTGGACCAAATCAAAGGTGACCATCGGCCAACTTTGGCCCTCAGGCCCTACTTTGGGCATCTCTGATATAGAGCATATGGGATATATAAACACAATATATACACTTAAATAAAATTAAAGCGAATATATTTAAACAGTCAGAATCATTAGCCCCCTTTGAATTATATATATATATATATATATATATATATATATATATATATTTTTTTTTTTTTAACATTTCTCAAATGATGTTTAACAGAGCAAGGAAATTTTCACAGTATGTCTGATATTTTTTTCTTCTGGAGAATGTCTTATTTTATATATATATATATATATATATATATATATATATATATATATATATATATATATATATATATATATTTAAATGAAGTATTTTTGCAATATTTTGAATGTACTGTAGATGTTGCATAAGGTCTATGTCAACTGTATGTGTGTGTTCATATTTAGTACATTCATACAGGGCAATATTTAAACACACATATATGCAATTATAACTTCTATATATGAACATGTGCACACATTTGGTTGCAAAAATTAATTAAAAAACAAATTTTGAAATGTTGAAATATGTCCTGCATGTACTGTATGATATATTTTATATGTGAGATCCAAATTTGAACTTGTATGTCATCTATGTAATTTGCATATATTACCATACATCAGACTTCAACATCGTATAACCCTTTTTTTTTGTTTTATTTAGTTTTAATATTCAGAAAA
>NC_079435.1:62331859-62341859 GCF_903798145.1 Danio aesculapii | reverse complement strand
AATAACCAATAACCAATAATTAACAAATAACCAATTATTAATTTATAAATTAACCAATTATTTTTTAAATTCTAAGTTTACTTCCTTAAAAATTAAACCTGATGTTTTTAAATTGATTAGATGACTTTAAAAGCACTGGGCTTACTAACTATTTAAGTCAACTAATCGCTTTATAAGATTAGATTAGATTCAATTTATTGTCATCACACATGTGCAAGTACAAGGCAACGAAATGCAGGTAAAGCAATGGTATAAGCAAAGGTATAAGCAATGGTTTCACTCAATTAATTGCTTTAAAAGCACTGGGTTTACTCACCTTTTCAAGTAAAGCGATAAGTTCATTTAAACCATTGCTTAAAAAGTGATTAGTTGAGTAAATATTGCTTATAATGAAATTAGTAAACATTGTTTATAAAGTGATTAGTTGAGTAAACATTGCTTATAAAGCAATTAAGTTGAGTAAACATTGCTTATAACGTAATTAGTTGAGTAAACATTGCTAATAATGTAATTAGTTGAGTAAACATTGCTAATAACGTAATTAGTTGAGTAAACATTGCTAATAACGTAATTAGTTGAGTAAACATTGCTTATAAAGCAATTAAGTTGAGTAAACATTGCTTATAATGTAATTAGTTGAGTAAACATTGCTAATAACGTAATTAGTTGAGTAAACATTGCTAATAACGTAATTAGTTGAGTAAACATTGCTAATAACGTAATTTGGTTGACTAAACATTGCTTATGAAGCAATTAGTTGAGTAAACATTGCTAATAACGTAATTAGTTGAGTAAACATTGCTAATAACGTAATTTGGATGACTAAACATTGCTTATGAAGCAATTAGTTGAGTAAACATTGCTTATAACGAAATTAGTTGAGTAAACATTGCTTATAACATAATTAGTTGAATAAACATTGCTTATAAAGCAATTAAGTTGAGTAAACATTGCTAATAACGTAATTAGTTGAGTAAACATTGCTTATAACGTAATTTGGTTGACTAAACATTGCTTATGAAGCAATTAGTTGAGTAAATATAGCTTATAACGAAATTAGTTGAATAAACATTGTTTATAAAGCAATTAGTTGAATAAACATTGCTTATAACGTAATTAGTTGAGTAAACATTGCTTATAAAGCAATTAGGTTGAGTAAACATTGCTAATAAAGCAATTAATTGAGTAAACATTGCATAGAACATAATTAGTTGAGTAAAGATTGCTTATTAAGCAATTAATTGAGTAAAAATTGCTAATAAATCACTTAATTGAGTAAACATTGCTTTTAATGCAATTAGTTGAGTAAACATTGCTTATAACGTAATTAGTTGAATAAACATTGGTTATAAAGCAATGAGTTGAGTAAATATTGCTTATAACGTAATTAGTTGAATAAACATTGTTTATAAAGCAATTAGTTGAATAAACATTGCTAATAAAGCAAGTAATTGAGTAAACATTGCTTAGAACATAATTAGTTGAGTAAAGATTGCTTATTAAGCAATTCATTGAGTAAACATTGCTAATAAAGCACTTAATTGAGTAAACATCGCTTATAACGCAATTAGGTGAGTAAACATTGCTTATAAAGCGATTAGTTGAGTAAACCCATTGCCTATAAAGTGATTAGTTGAATAAACACTGCTTATGAAATGATTAGTTGAGTAAATCCATTGGTTATAAAGCAGTTGGTTGAGTAAACATTGCTTATAAAGAGATTAGTTGATTAAATCCATTGCTTATACAGCAATTTGTTGAGCAAACATTGCTTATAAAGCGATTAGTTGAGTAAACATTGCCTATAAAGTGATTAGTTGACTTTACTTTAAAAAGGTAGTAAGCCCAGTGCTTTTGAAGCAATTTGTTAATTAAAACCATGGCTTTTAAATCGATTAGTTACTAAACCTAATGCTTTTAAACCGATTAGTTGACTTTACTGGAAAAATTTGTAAACCCATTGCTTTTAAAGTGATTAGTTTACTCCTTTTTTTAAGTAAAGTCAACTAATCACTTTGAAATCAACAGACTTACTCTTTTAAGTAAAGTCAACTAATCTTTTTAAAAACAATGGGTTTTCTCGCTTTCAAAGTAAAGTCAACGAATTGCTTTAAATTCAACTGGTTTACTATTTTAAGTAAAGCAGTTGGTTGACTTTACTTTGAAAAGTGACTAAACACATTGCTTTTTCAAAACCATTAGTTGAGTAAAGCCATGATTTTTAAAGGAATTAGTTGAGTGAAGCCATGGCTTTTAAAGCGATTAGTTGACTTTACCTATAAAAGTTTGTAAATCCAGTGGTTTTAAAGCGATTAGTTGACTTTACTTTAAAAAAGTGAGTAAACCCAGTGCTTTTTCAAAAGCGATTACTTGAGGAAAACCATGGCTTTCAAAGTGATTAGATGAGTAAAACCATGGCTTTCAAACGATGAGTTGACTTTACTTAAAAAGAGAGTAAACCCAATACTTTTAAAGCGATTTGTTGGCTTTACTTATAAATTGAGTAAACCCAGTGGATTAAAATTGATTAATTGACTTTACTTAAAATAGAGTAAACCCATTGTTTTATAAGCATTTAGTTGACTTATAGAGTAAACCTGATGCTTTTAAAGTACTTAAAGTGAATAATATAACATGGTTCTACTGTTTAAAAATATTTATATTTTAATGAAAAAAAAGTCTCTTTCAGCTCTCTAGTGCCCCCTGTGTCCACACTGAAAACTCAAGCTCACACAGCCAGAATCTTGTGTGTTTTCATGTGCTTGAGTGTTTCAGTAAGTGGCTCTGGTGGTGAAACGCTAATGTACCGTTAATCTGTTGGCGGTGGAAGTCGGCGCAAAGAGAGAAACGCTAATCTACTTTACAGTATCAGCCTGCACGAGCCGGGCCGCGACACAGCCTGACTCCAGCCCAACACACAACACATGGACACAGATTTACAACATTAATGCAGACCAAAACAAAAGCACATTTCTATTACTATTCATCTAAACATAAACACATTAGCATTACTCACCAGCCAACAAAGAGCCAACTGGGAAACATCACTGCCATTTACAACAAATACATGTTTTCTGTAATTATATTAAGTGTTTTTGACAATTGGCATAAATATTTTTGCCTTTGAATTTGTCCTCCGTCAGATTTACAGTATAGCCATGCAAGCTGAAATTAAAGACTAGCGTACGGTGTTGGGTAAGATGCTTTCATAAATAATGTAATCAAAACATGAATACATGAATAAATAATCTAATAAATAAATAGGCGGTTCATTCCGCTGTGGCGACCCCGATTAATTTCGACTAAGCCGAAAAGAAAATGAATGAATGAATGAATAAATAAATGACTACAAATTACTTGTTACATCATATAAATTATATTTAAATATCTGAACATATTTTTAATTGAATGCATATTTAATTACTCTACTTAATACTACTTAATATCCATATTAATGTCAATATGTCACTGTCAAAAGTATATATACATCACTATACTTTTCAAATTAATGACATGGTATTTCTTACATACTATATATTGTCAGATATCTTATTACATTGTTTTTTAACCATGTGCAATTGTTGGACAAATCTTTTATGAGAAATTGAGCTTAATAAAATCAAATTCAAACCAGATATTATCATAAAATAATTGCTTAATTTATTTATATGCAATTGTATGGATAAACAAAGCCGTCTTTAATTAAAAAAATATAATTATTCTGCAAAATATATTTATATAACAATAAATCCTTATCTAAATAGATCTGTTAATTTTATGTGCAGAATTTAAGATCGATACATTATAAGTAACTGTAATTAAATTGCCTTATAAAGAAAAGCAATCCCTTTACTATTTAGCGATGTAATTTTATAACATTAAATAGTTATTTGTTACTAATTACACCTAAAACTGCTAGTGTATAAGTTGCATTAACATTTCTGTGTCATCAATGTCTGTCATAGATTCTGAATCAGTGTCATAAAACCCACAACTACGCACTAACAAATTAGATTACATGCTGTGATTAATTACATATTATGATTAAGAATATTAAATGTTCACCGGTGGTGCTGACCTCAACTCCTCAACCCCAAATTAGTCACTAAACTAATCAAGATTTGCTCATCAGATTTCTGAAAAAATTCCCTCCTTACCACATCAAAAAACTCCTCCAGTCCACCTTAAATACAAACCCACCCTGAACTTCAGGAGCGCCATTAAAAATGCGCTTTTGCACGGTCTCACGTTGCCATCTAGAGACCACGGAGATGTATTGCAGACCTGGAGGCTCTTAAGGTGGACCGGAGGAGTTAACACTCGTTCACAAGATATTAAATCTCCATTGCAGTATTGTACATAAGCAGCTGTTAGTTGTATGAAACACTTCATTTATTGGCATTTCAGGTGTATTTGAATAGAATTAAGATCAGAGTTTATTAAAGTGCAGTGTAATTTTAGTTCTGCCATGCAGTGTTGAGTTATCCACAAATTTTCAGTGTTGTTCTCCATGCATCCACTAGGGGGCTCACATATATTTAATATCCTGGAGACTCAAGTTTAGACATGTCAACAGCTGTTTAGTGTCAGATGCACAGCTGTACTGTTCCTGGAAGAAAACGTACATTTTGGACAGTTTGTATTCACTCTGTGAAACCCTAACAGAGGAACATGTGAGATTTACTATGTTTATTATTCTTCAGGACGGGATCCTTCATTTACAGGAACACTCCACTTTTGATTTTTTAAGAAATAGGCTCCTTTTACAGCTCTCTTACAGATGAATATTTGAGTTTTATCATTTTTAATCCATACAACTGATCTTTTAGCTTAGCTTAGCATAGATCATTGAATTGGATTAGACCATTAGCATCTAACTTAAAAATGACCAGAAGTTTCGAAAATGTGACAATTAAAGTAAAGTTTGACTCTTCTGTATTTACATCATGTGTTCAGACCAAAAGAAAATTAAAAGTTGCAATGAACATACACCATGATGTTATCTTGTGTAGCTTTCGTAATGTCATTGTGACAACCATAGCCATGATATGGCAGCAACTAATCCTTGATTATTACACTGGAATGAGAGTATAGTTTTTACACTTACCTTGAAAATAGCTCAACTTCATTTTCCATCGGTCTAATCCATGATGTAAAAACAGAATGGTCAAGCTTTAAATATGAAACTTTTTTGACCTACATGCTAATGGTCTAATCTGATTCCATGATCTATGCTAAGCTAAGCTAAACGTGCTCCTGCCAGATCCAGAGATTGGATGAATTCCTAAAAAATAATGGCAAATATCAACTGTTTAACTCTAGGAAAGCTGAAAAAAACGTGTAGTGTAGCGTGGACTCATTTTACAGGATCCTTACAGTTACGTAACTTGCATAATTTCATTGTGCCGGCTGTAGCCATGGTATGGCAGCAAAGCTCACACCGAAATTAAAGTTTAGTTTCTAGACAGGCATATTGTAGATACAATGTAAAAACAGAATAGTTAAGCTTTAAATGGGAAACCTTTTTTGAGTGACATGCTAATGGTCTAATCTGATTCAATGATCTATGCTAAGCTAAGCTAAAAGTGCTCCTGCCATACCCAGAGATTGGCTAAATTCATAAAAAACAGTGGTATAACTCAACTGTTTGACTCTAGGGAAACTGAAAAGTGAGGAGGAAAGTATAGTGTAGGCTCATTTTACAGCTCACAATCGCGTTAAATCATTGCGCCGACTTTAGCCACAGTATGTCAGCAAAAGGTATCTTGAATATTACACCAAAATTAAATGATAGTTTCTAGGCATACCTAGAAAAACATTTAGCTTTTGCCTTATTCCTCGATGTAAAAATAGAATGGTCAAGCTTTACATTGGAAACTTTTTTGTGGGACATTCTAATGGCCTAATCTGATTCAATGATCTATGCTAAGCTAAGCTAAGCTAGGCTAAGTTAAAAGTGCTCCCGCCAGACCCAGAGATTGGCTAAATTGACTAAATTACACAATGGTAAAACTCAACTGTTTGACTCTAGGGACACTGGAAAATAAGGAGGAAAGAGTGTAGTGTAGGGTAGGCTCATTTTACAGCTCCATTACAGTTGCGTAACTTGCTGTATATCATTGCGTCAACTTCAGCCATGGTATGACAGCAACATATTTTGATTATTACACTAAAATGAAAGTATAGTTTCTAGACAAGACCAGTTTCCATTGGTCTTCATCCACAATGTAAAAACAGAATAGTGAAGTTTTAAATAGGACTTTTTTTGAGCTACATGCTAATGGTCTAATCTGATTCAATGATCTATGCTACGCTAAGCTAAGCTAAAAACATTCCCACCAGACCTGGAGATAAATTCCTGAAAACTGTTTGACTCTAGGGAACCTGAAAAATGAGGAGAAAAGAATAGCGTAGCGTAGGCTTCACAATACTTTTTACAGCATTTTACAGCTCCCTTACAGTTGTGTGTCTTGCGTTTTATAATTGCATCGACCTTTGCCAATTTATGGCAGCAAAGTATCTTGATTATTACACCAAAATAAAAGTATAGCTTCTAGACATTCCTAGAAAAATGTTTCCTTTAGTCTTAGTCTACGAAAAACAGAGTTGTCAAGCTTTAAATAAAAAAGTTTTTTTGTTGGATATGCTAATGGTCTAATCTGATTCAATGATCTATGCTAAGCTAAGCTAAGCTAAAAGTGCTCCTGCCAGACTCTGGGATTGGCTAAATTGATTACAAAATGGTAAAACTAAACTGTTTAGTTGTAGGGACAATAAAGAAATAAGGAGAAAAGAGTGTAGTGTAGTGTAGACTCATTTTGCAGCTCCCTTACAGCTGCGTAACTTGAGTAATTTCATTTTGTCAGCTTCAAGCGTTCATTGATTATTACACCAGAATGAGAGTATAGTTTCTAGACACACCTAGAAAATAGCACATTTACATTTTCCTTTGGTTTTAGTCCATGATGTAAAGACAAAATAGTCAAGCTTTGAATAGGAAACTATTTTTAAATCACATGCTAATGGTCTAATCAGATTCAAGGATCTATGCTAAGCTAAGCTAAAGGTGCTCTCGCCAGACACAGAAATTGGCTAAATTGATTACGAAGTGGTATAACTCAACTGTTTTACTCTAGGGAAGCTGAAAAATAAGAGGGTAGTGAAGTGTACAGCTCCTTTACAGTTGCTTAATTTCATTGTGTCAACCTTAGCCAAGTTTCCTGGATATTATGCTGGAATAAAAGTATAGTTTCTAGACATAACCAGAAAAGGCTAGTTTTCTGATTCCTTTAGACTTAGTCTATGATGTAAAATACAGAATAATCCAATTGTGAGATGCTAATGGTCCAATCTGTTTCAATGACTTATGCTAAGCTAAGCTAAAAGTGTGTTCCTGCCAGACTCGTATATTGGCTAAATTCATGAAAAATAATGGTAAATCTCAAATGTTTAAATCTAGGGAGGCTGAAAAATGAGGGAGAAAAAAGTGTAGTGTTTTCGTTAATGTCTTTGCTTTCTAGAAGAAGTAGTGCTCTTGTAGTACAGCCAACACTATGACCAAAAACACACACATCCTTCAAGCTTTAAACCCAACAAGAAGTTCAAGGTAAAACACGATGTGGACATGCAATAATGAAACAACAGAAGGAACTGCGGAAGGATGCACTTCTCGTATCTTTGAACTCTGTGATGATGAAAGAAAAAAAGAGATGCAATCAGCTCAATTCATCCCGGACATCTAGAGGGAAAAACCTACAGAGACTATAGTGGCACAATGAAGAAGATAACGGCTTTGAGATTACAGAAAGAAACAGAGATACCCTAAATATGAGCTACTCCAGAGCCACATCAAACTGACTCACCACACACACACACACACACACACACACAGACACACACACACACACACATACACTGCTGCGGGTAGAGAAAAACGCCTGTTTGTGGGTTTGGTAAAAGCAGACGTCACATTATGAGTCTGATTATGAAGCCGCATGTTTACAAACACACATTCAGCGGCTCCAAAAAGTATCCGAATGCTCAAATCACGCTTGCTAATGTCTGAAGGCCTTTTGACTAAATCAAAGCAAGTGGCATTTACTGTAGAGAAACGTTTACTTTACAAGCTTTACCGCAGTAACTTAAAGGGATAGTTCACTTAAAACATTTACTCTAAAGAAGTAAATGAAGAAGTTAGAGGCGGCAGCATGGTGGCTGGTTGCTGGTTTGAGCCTCGACTGGGTCAGCTGGTGTTTCTGTGTGGAGTTTGCATGTTCTCCCCGTGTTGGTGTGGGTTTCCTTCGGGTGCTCCGGTTTCCCCCACAGTCCAAACACATGCGCTATAGGGGTATTGATGAACTAAATTAGCTGTAGTGTATGTGTGTGTGTGAATAAGTGTGTATGGGTGTTTCCCAGTACTGGATTCCATCCGCTATATAAAACATATGCTGGATAAGTTGGTGGTTCATCCCGCTGTGGCGACCCCTGATAAATAAGGGACTAAGCAGAAGGAAAATGAATGAATGTTGGAAACAGGTAACTATTGACTTCTAGTGTTTGTATTTTTTATTATGGAGGTCAATGGTTACCGGTTTTTAACATTCTTCAAAATATCTTTTTTTCTGTTCAACAGGAAAAAAAAAAATAAACATAAAGGTTTGGAACCACTTCATGGCAAGTAAATAGAGCACATTTACATTTTTTTTCTGCTGAATTGAAATGGAAGATCAACATGATGTCCAAAGGAAAACCCCAAAAATTCTGGTATTATAAATAATGTAAGGTATAAACGTATTTTTTTTTCTTAGTTAAAAGTATCCGAACGCTCAAATCACGCTTGCTGATGTCTGAAAGCCTTATGACTAAATCAAAGCAAGTGGCATTTACTGTAGAGAAACATTTACTTTACAAACTTTACTGGAGTAACTTAAAGGGATAGTTCACTTAAAACATTTACTCACCCTTCACCAACATCTGGATCTTCAGTGAACATCAAAACAACTTTAAAAAGGTCGAAAATGCTATTTAATTTGATGTCAAAGTCTTGACGTCCATAGGATGTCCACATATTGATGCCTTTTTGACCACCAACATATCCATACACAAAGTATTATGATAAAAGTAAAGTTTTATTCATCTGAAAGCTTCAATTTTAAAATGACAACAAACTAACATCAAACATTGGTGTCAAAAATCAATTACAGGACTCTTCTGTTATCGAATCTTGATGTATTTTTCGACAGCAATGTTGGACGTTGATTTGATGTCATTTTAAAAACACAAATAAAGTCAATTAACATTAAATGAAACGCATTTAGAGGCAGCTCAGTGTTGCACTGTGGCCTCACAGCAAGAAGGTCACTGGGCCAGTAGGTGTTTCTGTGTGGAGTTTGCATGTTCTCCCCGTGTTGGTGTGGGTTTCCTCCGGGTGCTCCGGTTTCCCCCACAGTCCAAAGACATGCGCTATAGGGGAATTGATAAACTAAATTGGCCGTAGTGTATGAGTGTGTGTGTGTGTGTGTATGGGTGTTTCCCAGTATTGGGTTGCGACTGAAAGGACAATCGCCGCTTAAAACATATGCTGGAGTACTTAACGGTTTATTCCGGTGTGGTGACCCCTGACAATAAGGGACTAAGCTGAAGGAAAATGAATGAGTTGCAGTTTTGATATATTATATCAGGTTTGCACTGGTAAACATTTAAAATTTATTTTAGCGTTGCTTAAACATTGGGTGGTTGTTGCCATTGCATTAACTCAATTCCCTCACTAGAGTATTTATTCAAATTGTTCTTTTTTTGCAAAGAAGAAGTCTAGATTGATATGATAGCATCTGTTTATCCTAAATATCAGGAAGCATTGATAATTTTAAGCTGGATAGTGACAGTAGCTATGTTGTTATGCACCTATTTTCATGCACATTTTGTATTATCGCATGAGAAAATGCTTGATGTAAACGACAAAATGCGCAAAAATGTTTTTCTAAGATTTTTTTTTTGTCTT